>NC_047121.1:50272554-50329346 GCF_902500255.1 Thalassophryne amazonica
GGACAGCTTGTGAAAGATCCACAAGACTTGAAGAATGATGGAAAATATGTTGCTGTTACCAGGGGAAGGTTTAAACCTGCCGACTACTTCCAGCCAGTCTGAGTGCCCCTGAAGAACAAGGTGAAGAATAAATGGTTTGACAAAAATATATGATTAAAAAAATACATTTTATTTGTATTCACATGTGATTCGAATATAAAATAACCTTTTTTTAAACTTGCCATTTTGTTCTCCCTACAGTGAAGAAACTCCACCTGCTGTTCAGGCGACACGTCACAAAAAACAAGTGGTGAGTTCAGCTTCTAATGTACAGTTTATTAATTTGTTTTTTGAAACTTAAATATCTTTTATCACAGACAAAAAAAACCTGTCTGTTTGCACACAGATTCCTGTTAATATTTCCTGAGGGGGTGGGGGTGCAGTTTGTTATGAAGCAGGAATTATTGTCTGCAGGAAGCATTGACTTATTAGTTCCACTTTGATGGGTCCACAGAGACAGACTGGTCCACTGGTTCAAGTGCACTGAGCCTCATTGACAGTTTGGACAGATCAGACCACATCTGGGAAACTTTACTGACTTAAAAAAAATAATTTATATATAAACCACAATTGTAACAATTTGTATTGTAAAAAAGGAAGCAGTGAAAACTGAGACAAACTCAAAACAATTTACACAAAGATTTATTTATTTTGGATTTAGTTATTTGCAAAAACCAATACAAAACTACTGAACAGTGGAAGATTATAGATCGTGTTTACTTTTTCTGCAGGATGACAAGATCAAGGAGAAGAAGGATGACATTTGGATACATCCCCCAAGTTCCAAACTGTCCTCCCCCCATCAGTCAGATGTGGAGACGTCTTCACCTGCATTGTCTAACAAAGATGTAAGTGCACTCACTACGAGTTTCATGCTCTGTATTTTCTGTCACATAAGTTGCAGCAATTTGAGCTCGGACAATAAAGAAACACTGCAAATATGCAGCACATACAGATACATGGACTGTTCATCATGTATAGAAATAGTTAGAGTGAATGTAGCTGTACAGCTTCAAATATTACATATACATAAATACATGCAGAAAGAGAACACATGACTAAGACAGAAGTGAGTTTTTTAGCAGAGATGCACAACAGCGTATACTCAGATTTGATGCCGTTTTTTCTGGTTATGTTCTGATGCTCCTAATTTTACAACCAACACTGAAGTCAAAGAAGAATGAGTGAGGAATCAGAGGAGACGTGCACCTGATTGTTCTTTTTGTTTCTCTGGCTAGGTTGCTGAATCTGGTTGTCAAGAAGAACCTGACATCCAAGAATCAGAGCAAATCAAGAAGAACATTGAAGAACAGCAGAAGATCTGCCCACCAACACGTAAGTAGAGTTCTGCAGAAGAAACCTGCTAGATTTTGGATGCAGTGTGACATCACGTGTAGTGCTGCGTATGTGTGCACAGACATGATGGGTGTAATAGATGCCAGACTTGGTCCTAGTGTGCACTGGAAACACCCCTCCTTTCTCTTCCTCTTTTTAAACATGGCTCCTGTATTCTTCACCATTTTATTCATTTGACCTTTGACTTTTTTCCTCCTCGTCTCCTCTTTACCCGTCTCACTCTTTCTCTTTCTGCCTCCTCAGGTGAGGAGGAGATCATCATAGAACTGCTGGAGCAATGCTCCGAGGTTTATGACTTTTACGGTGACCCAGAAACGTACTTCCTCGATTGTCAGATGAAGGAGATGATGCTGAATCAACTGTCTTCCTACATCACACACAAAAGGACCATCATCTCAGAGTGTCTATACCCAGAGATTGTGAGCATGGTCAGTACAGCCGAGGATTACAAATTTACTGGTTGTTCGATGGAGCTTCTGCTCCTCTGCAGATCGTATTCTAAGACTGAGGATGACCTCAAAATCAATTAGAAACCAAACATGACTGTTGTTGTATATTTTTGTCAGTTGAATATTGAAATAATAACTTTGACCTTTTTTTCTCACAGTTTGCTGCACACATGTTCAGGGCGTTGAATCCATCCTCTAATCCTCCTGCTGCAGTTTCTTTCACAAAGTGAAGAACCCAAGCTGGATCCTGCATGGCCACAAATCCAGGTTAGTCACTATAATACAAATTTTAATACTTTCATTTTCTGAAATATATCCATAAAGGTACTACTGAGCAAATGATATGATAAGATCTTTAAAATAGGTCAAATTCAAATGAGGGGGGCCTCGATCCTTCACTGGATTATGCTGTCAAAATTCAGGTTTTTCAGTTTAGAATGTAAATATACACTGACTGGCTTCTGTTTAGGGCTACGCTTCCTCCTCACAGTCACCCAGTCGGCCTGCTTTCCCGCCTGCTCGGGATCTGCCAGAGGGAAACTAACGGCGGCTAAGCTACCTTGGTCCGCACTGACTACAGGGGCCTGGCTAGCTGTAGAATTTTCCACTGTGCGGAGCCGAGTCTCCAATTCACCCAGCCTGGCCTCCAAAGCTACGAATAAGCTACACTTATTACAAGTACCATTACTGCTAAAGGAGGCCGAGGAATAACTAAACATTTCACACCCAGAGCAGAAAAGTGCGGGAGAGACAGGCGACTATATACTGGAAGAAGGGATAGAACTCTTCAAATTACAGGAAAGGGAGCCACTGCATGCCAGTGAATTTCACTGTGCCACTGATCATTCCCGTTGCTCAGTTCAGGATTGTGTCAATGCATTTGGTGTCATGACTTTTGTCCAACACATAATAACAATACTCAGGCACAGAACAGACACAGGCAAGGCCGGCTGTGTGAAGGGAGGAAGCATAGGATCCACAGAAAGACACCTTGAGCTTGTGGTTTCCAAGTGATTGATGGAAAGAAATAACAGTTGTTTTGGGTGGTTGTGGACGTAGGCACAAGTACCCCTACACTAATCTAAGATCTTGTGAAGGGGCTGGCTGTTGATGTCACTGAAGTTCTGTGCTTGGATGGCGAGGGAAAGCTCATCAGTACAGGAAAACTTCATGGAATCTGTTTCCCATGTCACTCACATAGACCTGAAAAAACATTAGAGCCTCTACGGATCCCTGCAGCACTCTGTCATGCAGAGTTCTTAATGTGTTCGTTTTGTTGCCCAGTGACACCTTGTGTCTACAATTACCCATGATAGATGAGAGTACATGAAGGGTGATTTGACACTTGATACCCCTGCAGCTCTCTTGCTCCCCCTTGTTTTTCAGAACCATGACAAGTACCTCTGGTGCATATAGCAGATTATAAAAAGTAATTTAAAGGACAAGTTCACCTGTTTTAAAACAAACAACATTTTTGCTTTAACAATGTAAACTCATTAACTTGTGCCAAACAGTGTGGAGACTTTCAGATTTTTGAATCTGGATTCAGGCTGACAGACCACCCAGGCTTTGAAATTTATTTCTGAACATTATTTCACATAGTCAGAATAATTCTGGAAGTTCTGATCACATAAATGTGGAAACCATTGCTATGTTTAGTTTAAATATTTAGGTCTTTGGCTTGATCTTTCTCTTTCTTTTACAGACCATATTCAGTCTGTTACAAATAAAATTATATATCAATTGAAGCTACTTTATCAGTCAATTAATTGTTTTAATTTTTCTGAGAGGCCGGTGGCAGATGAAACCTGGCTGTTGTGTGCGTACTCGATCCAGGCCAGATGGTTGCTCCAGGCCGTCGGGTGCGCTGAGGTCACGCAGCGAAGGGCCTGTTCCAATTCCTGGTTGGCCCGCTCTACCTGTCCGTTAGTCTGGGGATGGTACTCGGACGAGAGGCTCACGGTGGCCCCCAGTTCCCTACAGAAACTCCTCCAGACTTGTGAGGAGAACTGGGGACCACGGTCAGAGACGACGTCGGATGGAATCCCATGCAGACGTATGACGTGGTGGACCAGGAGGTCTGCAGTCTCCTGGGCCGTCGGGAGCTTCGGGAGGGCCACGAAGTGGGCCGCCTTGGAGAACCGGTCCACTATCGTGAGGATGGTGGTCATGCCCTGGGATGGCGGGAGGCCCGTGACGAAGTCCAGGCCGATGTGGGACCGGGGGCGGTGGGGCACAGGTAACGGCTGGAGGAGTCCCTGTGCCCGTTGGTGGTCTGCCTTTCCCCTGGCGCAGGTGGTGCAGGCCTGGACGTACTCCTGGACGTCGGCTTCCATAGACGCCCACCAGAAGCGCTGCCAGACCACTGCCACGGTTCTTCGCACCCCAGGATGACAGGAGAGCTTGGACCCGTGACAGAAGTCCAGGACTGCAGCTCTGGCTTCTGGTGGGATGTAAAGTCTGTTCTTTGCGCCGGTCCCCGGGTCCGGGTTCCGTGCCAGGGCCTCCCGGACGGTCTTCTCCACGTCCCAGGTGAGGGCTGCCACGATAGTGGACTCGGGGATGATGGGTTCCGGTGGATCTGACAGCTCGACCTTGACTTCCTCTTTGTGGACCCGGGACAGGGCGTCAGATCGCTGATTTTTGGTCCCGGGGCGGTAGGTGATCCGGAAGTCAAAACACCAGAAGAACCAGCGGGCTTGCCTGGGGTTCAGACGCTTTGCGGTCCGGATGTACTCCAGGTTCAGATGGTCCGTGAAAACCGTGAAGGGCACAGTAGCTCCCTCCAACAGGTGTCTCCACTCCTCAAGAGCCTCTTTCACTGCTAGGAGTTCCCGATTGCCGACGTCGTAGTTCTGCTCTGCCGGGGTCAACCTATGGGAAAAATAGGCACAAGGATGGAGAACCTTATCGGACTCTCTGCTCTGGGACAACACAGCTCCTATCCCTGAGTCAGAGGCATCCACTTCGACAACAAACTGGTGATTGGGATCGGGCTGCACCAGAACGGGTGCAGACGAGAACCGACGTTTCAACTCCTTAAACGCGGCTTCGCACCGATCCGACCAGGTGAAGGGGACTTTAGTGGAGGTCAGGGCCGTCAGGGGGCTAGCTACCGGGCTATAGCCCTTAATAAACCTCCTGTAGAAATTTGCAAAGCAGAGGAACTGTTGCAGCTTCCTACGGCTTGTCGGTTGGGGCCAATCTCTCACCGCCGCTACCTTGGCCGGATCGGGTGCGACAGAGTTGGAGGATATGATGAACCCCAGGAAGGACAAAGAAGTACGGTGGAACTCGCACTTCTCGCTCTTCACAAACAGCCGGTTCTCCAACAACTGCTGCAGGACCTGACGTACATGTTGCACATGAGTCTCAGGATCCGGGGAGAAGATGAGGATGTCGTCCAGATATACGAAGACGAACCGGTGCAGGAAGTCCCGCAAGACATCATTAACCAATGCCTGGAACGTCGCGGGCGCATTGGTGAGGCCGAACGGCATGACCAGGTACTCAAAATGACCTAACGGGGTGTTAAATGCCGTCTTCCACTCGTCTCCCTTCCGGATCCGAACCAGGTGATACGCATTCCTAAGATCTAGTTTGGTGAAGATTTGGGCTCCATGAAAGGGCGTGAACACAGAATCTAGCAGAGGCAGCGGGTATCGATTGCGAACCGTGACTTCGTTCAGCCCTCTGTAGTCTATGCATGGACGGAGTCCGCCGTCCTTTTTGCCCACGAAAAAGAAACCTGCACCCATCGGGGAGGTGGAGTTCCGGATCAACCCGGCAGCTAAGGAGTCCCGGATGTAGGTCTCCATTGATTCGCGCTCAGGAGGAGAGAGGTTGTACAACCTGCTGGACTGGGTACTCAGCGCCTGGGATCAAATCAATGGCACAATCATACGGACGGTGCAGGGGAAGAGTGAGTGCCAGATCTTTGCTGAAGACGTTAGCAAGATCATGGTACTCCTCCGGCACCGCCGACAGATTGGGGGGGACTTTAACCTCCTCATTAGCTGTCACACCGGGTGGAACCAAGGATCCTAAACATTCCCGGTGGCAGGTGTCGCTCCACTGCGTCACTACCCCAGATGGCCAATCAATCCGGGGATTGTGCTTTAACATCCATGGAAATCCCAAAATCACTCAGGAGGTAGAAGGTGTTACATAGAACCCAATCTCCTCCCTGTGATTTCCAGACACCACCAAAGTCACAGGTGGTGTTTGGTGTGTGATTAATGGGAGAAGGGTGCCATCTAGTGCCCGTACCTTCAATGGGGAAGGTAGAGCCACTAGAGGGAGCCCTACCTCCCTGGCCCATCTGCTGTCCAGCAGATTCCCTTCAGACCCCATGTCCACCAGTGCTGGAGCGTGAAGGGTAAGATCCCCACAAAGCATCGTCACTGGGATGCATGCGGATCTACGGGCTCTCCCCGCGTGGATGTTATGGCCCACCCTTAACCCAGTCTCTAAGGGCGGGCGTTGAAGTTTAACCGCTTGGGGCAGTTTCTTTGTATGTGCTCATTAGAGCTACAGAAAAAACATTCTCCACGAGCCAGCCTCCGTTGTCTGTCATGTGATTTTACTTTAGCCCTGCTCGTGTCCATAGCTTCGTCAGCAGGGGGAGCTGTTGCTCCAAGGAGCTCTCCGCCTGTGGAGCGTGGGGACGGCGGCACCCTTTCGGACCCGGAAGGAAGAGGGACGGCTTGTGCCCGGCCATGCCCTTCGCCCCGCTCCCGATGGTGTTCTTCTAACCGTATGACCAGGTCGACAAGCCCGTCAAAATCCCGCGGCTCATCCTTAGCCAGCAGGTGCTCCTTCAGGACCGGAGACAGTCCGTTTATGAAGGTGGCACGGAGTGCAGCGTTATTCCAGCCGGACCTCGCAGCCGCGATGCGGAAGTCGACTGTATACTCGGCTGCACTCCGACGTCCCTGTCTCATTGACAGCAGCACAGTCGAAGCGGTCTCGCCTCTATTGGGATGATCAAACACCAAACACAAGTATATGTCGTTAGGAGCCGTGAATTTTGCTCCCAGAGCGACGTAGCCCAGGCGCGTGCCTCTCCTCGAAGCAAATTAATGACATAAGCCACCTGGCTTGCATCTGACGCGTACATGACGGGATGTTGTGCAAAGACGAGCGAAGACTGCATTAAGAAGTCCGCGCACGTCTCGACACAACCTCCGTACGGTTCCGGAGGGCTTATGTATGCTTCAGGGGATGGGGAGGGGGTTCGTTGAATCACCACTGGAATGTCTGTATCTAGTGCTCGGTCAGCTGGAGGAGGTGCTGCAGCAGCGCCCTGAGTGCGCGCTTCCACCTGGGTGGTGAGAGCCTCCATCCTCCGATTGAGTATAACGTTCTGCTCGGTTACTAAGTCCAACCGAGCAGTGAAGGCGGTTAAGATGTGCTGCAGCTCACTCAACACGCCTCCTGCCGACGCCTGTGCACCCTGTGTTTCCATTGGCGGTTCAATCGATGGTTGACGCCCCTCGGGATCCATGACGCTGGCCGAGAAATCCTGTTGTGAAAGTGTAGGGACACGGACCCACAACAGGGGGTGCAAATGAATGGACAATGGAATAAGCCAAAATATAACAATTTAATGTTGTGAATGTGCACAACAGAGCAACAGACAACACAATTGAGATCAACAGTCAATAAGTCACGGTGACGTGTGGGCAGGCTCGAGGATAGAAAGCGCCCGTCCAGAAAAGAGCCGGATCCCACACGCTTTCCACTGCCACCGGATCTGAAGCACCCCGGAGCCACCAAGCGCTGGGTCCCCAGGTGGCCACTGCCTCCGGCTGTCAGATCGGGTACTGCTGGCAGGAAGAACAGACAGGTGATGGTGGGTGCGTGAACACCCAGCAAACAGTCAGAAAGGGTGGGAAACACCTCCACCTCTCAATCACAGTCACACAGGAACAAAAACGTGCAGCGCCTGAAGGACTACTTATCCGAGGAGCGAAGACGTCGTCTCCTCCCAGCTTCCAGCTGCTGACCAGTCAAACAGGTACGCCTGCAATGTTCAGAAAGTTGTATGACACAAAACCACGGCTGAGTGTTTACCTGATCGGTAGACGATTTCTCGGCAGTGAGGTGAAGATGCTTCCCGGCTTTTATGGAGATGTGGTTGATGATGAGTGACAGCTGGTGCTTGTTGATGAGTGACGGCTGTCACTGCCGGTTGCTCCGGCGCACTCTCGTGCCTGAAGCCCGCACTTCAGGCAGGGCGCCCTCTGGTGGTGGGCCAGCAGTACCTCCTCTTCAGCGGCCCACACAACACATGCAGCTCAATCTTTTTTTGTTGTCCCACCAATTAATAAGGAAACTGGAAAAATTTTCATTTAGACATAAAGCGCCCTATGATTGGAACAGCCTTCCTTCCTCTATCTGCTCTATAACCCCTTTGTCTGTATTTAAAGGTGCCCTTGTACAACACCTTAAGAACATATGTAACTGTTTTTGATTCCATTTGTTCATAACAATTCATTTTATTCATTTTGTATGGTAGTATTAATGGGAGAGTGATAGACCTTTTTGTGTGTGTGTGTGTGTGTGTGTGGTCTGATTGGTTGTTCGTGTGTGCGTGTAGATATGTTTGTGTGTAATTATTTGTTTGTCGTTGTATTGTTGCCTTTGTTTATTTTAGGTTAGGTTAAACTTTATTGTCCCCACAGGGGAAATTTCTCTTGGTCTCACAATGTTGTTTAACACATAAACAACATTCACAACATTTAACCTCCGAACACACAGACAACATTACAGCAGTCAGCTGGTCTGCACAATTTCAACAAAAGGAATATGACCATTTCATGATATTGCACAATCCCAAGTAAAATGCCTTTGCAAATAAAGTGACTTCAGTATATTGCACGTGCCCCATAAATAATATAATTACAATTCAAGAATTAAATAAAAAAACTGTCTTGTCTTATTTAACAAAACCACTGACATGGGAACAAAAGACAGTTTAAACCTGTTACTGTGGTGCCTGATCGCTCGATAGCGCCTCCCAGAAGGTAGCAGAGTATATTCACTGTGCAGTGGATGGGAGGGTTCTCTGGTTATGGCTTTGGCTTGTGCCAGGACAGAGGTTTCAAAAATTGTCTGGAGAGAATGAAACTCCTTCTGTCCTATAATTTTCATTGCGTTTTTTACAAGCTGTCCTATTTTGGTTTTACCCTGCACTGTGAGTGAGCCAAACCAGGCCACTATTCCATATCTAATAAGGCTCTCCAGCACCGCATTATAAATACAAGCCATGATTCGGGTGCTCACACCAAACAATCTAAGTCTTCTGAGGAAGTGGAGTCTTTGGGAAAATTTCTTACATAAGAAATCCACATGCACATTCCACCTCAGAAGATTATCCACGTAGACGCCCAGATATTTCACTGACTCCACCTGTTCTATCTCCCTGCCTCCAATGATTACTCATGGGGCAGGAGTCTTTTTGGATCAAAGACCATTTCTTTGGTTTTAAGCCCATTTAGAGTCAAGTGGTGCTCCTCACACCAAGACTGAAAGGAGTCAATTTCATTAAATAAACTGACGGACTTTCACCAGCTGAAAGTAAGCTCACAATAATTGTGTCGTCTGAGAATTTCAAGATTTTGTTGCTTGGATTTATGCTCCTACAGCCATTGGTGTATAGGGTGAAAAGAATGGGAGAGCTTACAGCCCCTTGAGGTACTCCTGTACTGCAGGATTGTGCTTTAGACAAGGAGTTGTTTACTCTAACTTGCTGTGACCTATTAGTTAAAAAAAAAGTAAAACCACCTAACAAGGGAGGAGCTAACATTAAGATCTCTCAGTTTTTGGACTAAAAGATGAGGGCGAACTGTGTCAAAGGCTGACGAGAAATCAGCAAATAACACACGTGCGTAACAATCAGCATTCTCTAAGTGCTTGTAAATCATGTGTGACATACACACAATGGCATCTGTAGTGCCAAGTCCCTGCTTATATGCAAATTGCATCGGGTCAAGAGACTTGGACACTTCCAACTTCAGTCTATTGACCATTACCTTCTCAAAGCATTTCATAACAATGCTGGTTAAAGCCACGGCCCGTAATCTTTATTAGTGGCCGGGGCTGAAATTTTTGGTATGGGTATAATGGTCGACCGCTTCCAGCATAGAGGAACAGAACAACTCAAAGCTGACATTTGGAAAATAGGGCACCATGCCTCTGAAAGTTCCTGTGCACAGTTTTTCAGTAAAAAAGCTGACAGGCCGTCCGGTCCTGCAGCTTTGGTAGAAGACACGTTACTAAAAATGGCTTGAATACATTGCTGATCAATATTAGAGCTACTCATTTCAGATGCATGCCCCAAATCAGCTACTGGTTCACACTCAACATCATTCTCCCTGTTAAATCTCAAGAAAAAATCATTTAAGTTGTCGGCAAAATCGTCATCATTCCTTGTAATTAATTGCTGTTTGTTTATGTTCATGCCATCATCCTTTTCATAGAGTCCCAGAGTTTTTTGTTGTCCAAGGACTTAAGCCCATGTTCTAAGCGGTCCCGTTCCCTTTTCCGTGCATTGGCCAGCACAACATTAAGTTCCTTCTGGGCCTGGGCTACTGCAGCTCTGTCTTTGTCTCTAAATGCCATTCGCTTTTTGTTGATACTGGCTTTCACCTCCTTGGTTATATGACTCTTATTGTTTGGGAAAACCACAATATCTTTTTTTGGCACCACAATATCCACCCAAAAATGTATATAATCCGTAATAGTCTCTGTGGCTTCATTCAACTCCAGGCTGTGGAAGATGCTCCAGTCCGTACAGGAGAAACACCCTCTCAGAGTTTCCACACAGTCCTCTGTAACACAATCTTGTGTAGTGCCATAGAGGACTTGAGCACAGTTTTATATGTGGGCATCAAGTGGACAGTGGCATGATCTGAATTTGCCAGGGGTGGGAGTGCTTTAGCTCTAAATGCACTCTTGATGTTGCCAAAACATTTATCCAGGATGTTTCGTGTTTTACATTTAATATACTGGTGGAAGCCAGGGAGCGCTCGCTCAAGGCGACAATGGTTTAAGTCCCCCAGTATGAAGACAGCAGCCCCTGGAGTGCGTTGCAGCTGACTGTGCACACATTCTGCCAAGCGACTGGCAGCTTTATTTGCGTTACCGTTCGGTGGAACATACGCTGCAATAATTATGACATTTCCAATTTCGCGGGGTAAATAGAATGGTCGCGTTAACACGCACAGTAACTCCAAGTCTGGGTCACACATTTGCACTCTAGTTGAGTACTGTTTACACCACGTCTCCTTAACATAGATGACAGGGTTCTATCTGCATGCACACACGAGAACCCCTCAAAGTAAATTAAACTGTCCGGTATATCTTCCCGAAGCCACGACTCAGTTAAAACCACAATGCAGGACTCCCTGTACGCGTGACTATAGCGACAGTTGAGGCGAAGTTCATCCATTTTACTGGGCAGAGATCGAACATTACTCAGAATCATGGACGGGAGCGGCGGTTTATTACCCCTTTTCCGAAGCCATTGCCGGACACCTCCACGTTTGCCCCGTTTCCTCCGTGTTCTCGTACCGATGATCGGGTACTCTCTCCTCACCTCCTCCGGTAACCCGCTCGGGAGCACGTCGCCACTGGATTGTAGCGACAACAAAAACTCAAAATTAAGCCCATTGCATGCTGTTGATAAGGATCCACCTTGAAGGTTGTTGCAAACTGATTCACTTACTGCCCAAAACAGCAGCAGCAGCACGATAGGGACATGCCACATAGTGCCCGGTGTACTGTTATTAGCCTAGCCGCTAAACAAGTCCAAGAGTTCCTGGATCTTCACCAATCTGTGATCTTCACCGATCCGTTCAAAGTTGGTTGTGCAGAATATACTGACCGTTGTCTGTATCACCAAAAAGTGTCAAAGGTGATGTTGCTGTTCTGTTCTGCACCACCGCAACACAAACTGAGCTGCTGCCTAAAGCTTAACTGGAATTACTTGTTACTCAGACATGATTTAATTACAGATATTGAACACATACTTGTCTCTTGTAGCCCTGATCTGCTTTGTGCAGTGTGAAAAGAGCCCAGGATCCATGTTGAGCAACTGTGGCAGCAACTTGGTCAGGATATAGTCAATGGGCCTGTGAACCCACACAAATAAAGAGGTTATTTGATTTTTAAAATCATCCTGCTTATGCAGCAAATGTGACTAAATTAGCAACTGCAGCAATACACAGTGTTAATTACCATAACCAGTTGTGCAGCCGAGCATGTTTGCTCCCTAAAGTCCAATTGCTCAGCTGTGCCTGGGCCCACTTACAGAGGTGGTCCATGGCACGGTTCAGATAGACTTTTGGCGCATCATGCATAAAGCGTGACTGCTAACCACACTGAAGTGCACATCTCAGATGTCAGTGACGCAACTGTTTCATTAAATATTAATTATTATTATTATTATTATTATTATTACTTGGACAGTAGAGTCTTCAATTCATTCACAAACAAGGCCAAAATACTTCTCAAAATAAGCCACAAATCAGCAATATTTCAAATTCTGTTGTGGGGGACCTATCTTTACAGGTTTGTGCTTAACAGCAAACCTGAGTTATTTTTGAAGCATTGCAAATTATACTGCTGCATGTTTCAGCTTGATTCTTTTTTCCTTTTATTAAGTTCTGGTTTGAGTAGCAATTTGGCTGGTTTTGTCAGAGAGCCGTAGCAACCCTGTGTGAAAGTGTGCTCATTCTCAGAAAAATGTTACACCATGTTGACGCAAACGTACTTGGGCATGGTAAACCAGGCTACCAGGCTGAGTGTGAACGTGGTAACAAATGTCAAATATCTAGACATGAGATGACTCGGGACTGTTTTTTCACATGTTGTGACATGCAGTGTGTGTGTGTGTGTCAGGATATTTGCACGGCTTCAGTCCAGTATCTTACTCATATAGCTGCCTGTTTTGAAACGAGGTTCGGTCAGATCGGCACACAGAAATGATCACACAGACTGCATTTTGCTAGAACAAACAGGCGTATATTTATTCCCCACAAAAGCAGTTACATCAAACACAAGTGGTTGCAGCGCATAAAATATCTCTTTCTCTCTTACCGTGACGCCTTTAAGGTGGAGAGCCAACACCTTCGGCAGAGTGCGCTTGTCAACCGGCTGGGCGTTCGTACGAAACCCGCAGCAGACTCTATCGGAGCATGGCTCTGCCCCCTCTTTTCTAGTGTGTGCGCGAAGGGAGGGTGAGTGGCCATCTCAAACTCCCAGGCGCACATAATTCCTTTAATCAACAGGCATCAAAAAGGTATTTCCTCTTGCAAAAACATAATAACCCCAGCTCTTCACTCCCAGTTCAGAATAACCCCAGCATGCTTCACTCCCAGTTCAGAATGACCCCAGCATGCTTCACTCCCAGTCGTTAGTGGCTACAAAAACAAAGTTGTGCAATCAGTGTAATAGGGTTACTTTAAGACAGGGGCAAAACAACATAATCTTTTCTCCACACATTCCACTCTTGGTGTTTTGCACCAGTCAATTTATGTAACCACTAGCAGATTCAGGTAATGCTGGGCTCCAGCCTATTCCAACGATTATGTCCTGCCATAGCATTTCCCACATTTCTTCTAGTGATTTACAAACAAAATTTTGAGTAATATAGTCTTGATTATACCTGTTCCAAACAATATACTCATATACAAAACCCGATGTTGTGGGGTCTAATGTGACATTATATTGGTTTACTCCAAAGGGATCATGACATAGCAAAGATAACTTCATCTCATACGCTGAAATATTACCCATTCCACCTCTCGCCGTAAACGTATAACATAAACGCATGTAAAAATATTACAAAAAGTCATAACACATATTGCTATAATTAATAAAATTAAGGGCGGCACTAAGGTACTCCTGGCAGTGATGGACATCCCTGAAAAGATATCCCACCAATGGTGTGCTGACGCTTGCTGTACTAATTTTGCCACATGTTTTACCCGTTCGCTAGCTATCAATGTAGACACCATGAGACTGGAGACGTTGGACGTATGTGACTCTATTAATTGCTGAATTTCCATAGATTGTTCCAATGCGCATTTGAAACGCTCCAGGGAAAGACTCCATGGGGAATGCAATACATCCCATTGTACTGAAGTCAGCCGACTTGATACAGAATAATTAGTCAAACGATACGTCCGATCACCCCAATGCCATAAATGCACATTGTTCAGGCAGCCAGTATACGGAACCGAAGGTACCTGTGAATTATTTTTCATTGTTGCAACACACAGAGCATGTGGGCCGATCTGCCACAACATTTCTCTTGGTGTTTCCCTAGTCCAGTCACAAAGTACAACCTCTGAGTCGGTTAGACATGGATTAGCATATCCAGTTTGCAGCACACAGGCCATACCCTTACCGTTATATCACACAGTTTAGTATCAAAAATTATATTGGTTTTTGGTTCTAACCACTCTCCATCCATATGCAAGAACCAATAACCATTAGTCGTTATATGGTGTCTGGCAAAACAGTTATCTCTTCAAGTTCGTTTCCTTCTGTCATCCCCCAACAACTGGAGACCATGGCACCACCTACAAGGAGGAGTATGACCCAGCAACCGACACCTCCAATTCCGGGACTTCCACTGGTTGCCATGGCGACGCCCACTTCCTGTGGTTCTTGATCGCCCGATCAGCAACTCCCACCAGGGCATCAAGCCTAGACAACACAAGTGTAACTACGGGTAGAATGACAACGATTAGTCTTCTCTTACATAACATTTTGATACAGGCACATTTACCCATTTTTCTTCACCCTGATAGAGTATACTAACAGTTGCATCATTCCCTTGAGCTATAATTTCTGCCGCTTTAGGCGGTCCGTTAGGTTGTTTAACCCAAACCTTGGCACCTGCTTGATCTGAGGAACCAAAGCCTTGCGTTCCTCATGTAGTTATTACTACGGGTTTTGGTATCTCCTGTACCAACCCCATTTCACAGGGTTTAATTATTAATTGACCAATTTTGTCCCCTTTGTTTAATATCAGGGGTTGTTCTCCAAACAATCTACAAACCACTCCAATCTCGCCTTGGTAATCTGCATCTATCACCCCGGCTTGAATAGTCAGCCCTTTGAGTGATAGACCACTGCGTGGCAGGACGTGCCCTATATGTGCCCTTCGGACACTGTAGGCCTAGCCCTGTTTTTACCACTTGAATTTGATAGTTGCTCTGACAGGTAATTCCGCTTGTGGATCAATTTTCCACATTTTGATGCTTTCTGTAGTATGCTCTATCTCTTCCCCTGAAATCATTCTTATCAAGGGTGTGGATCTCGACCCTATTGGCCGATTGTTCAACTGGTCCACGGCAGTAGTCAAATCCTGTCTCCATTGTCGCATAGTGCGATCTTTTGACAGCTTCAATAGGGTCTCTTTAAGGAGCCCATTCATTCGTTCTACTAGTCCCGCCGCTTGCGGGTAATAGGGAATATGATAAATCCATTCATTAATTGGAGTTACTACCACCATATAGGTTTTAATGGGCATGTTTCCAATTTTAAATGGTATCTTTATACTTTTTCCATAAACCATTTGTCCTCCTAACCCAGTTAGCGGAACTACTGGTCCCTTCATTTTTTCTGGATTGCCATGAATTAATTAGGCCTCCGCTCCTGTGTCCACTAAAGCCGAAGTAACTTGAACTGATTTAATCCAATAAATTTCCAATCGAACATAGGGCCTAATATCACTTGTGGACCATTGTGTTAAATCTCGGCGGGCCACAAGAGCTTGACCATTTTCCTAATCCTCATCATAACAATCAAGACTCCGGGAACGCCTTCCCTTATTCTTTCCTTTCATTCTATCTTTCTTGACCTTACGCGTAGCAGCTATGTGCACCATGTCGTCATCGGAATCCTCCTCCTCTTCCTCCTCAATGGGAGGGGCACTCGGCTTAACTCCTTTTTCTCCTACCTGCATGATCACCATATGCACAGCCTTCAACTCCGCCCACTGACTACTTTTTCCTTCTCCTAATTCTTCTAAAGATTGACCTAATTGTGGGTTGAAAGCTCCTGCTTTCCATCACCTTTTTCCTGCTTGATATTGACAAGAACCATCCGTAAACCATGCTCGACTTCTCTCATCATCGGACAAATCATCCCATCTTTTTCCCGCTTTCACAGGAGATTCCTCTAATGGTTGAACTTCAAAAGGTACCTCATCTTTCTCAGGAGCATCAGCTACTTGTTCATGCAACAGCGAAACCCCCTTCTCACCTGGCTTTACCCGCTCTGATAGATACCATTTCCATTTTATTACACTAGCCTCCTGAGCTGTCCCTATTCGGTGAGTGGTGGGATTACTCATCACCCATGCCAAAATTGGTATATGTGTCCTCATCATTACTTCGTGTCCTGCTGTTTGTGATTCAGTTTCAATTAACGCCCAATAACATGCTAAGAGCTGTTTTTCAAAGGGCGTATAACGCATTCCCGCATCTGGGAGTTTCCTCGACCAGAACCCTAAAGGTTTTCGTATCCTGTTTTGTTTTTGCCATAAGCTCCAATTAGCATAATCATTTAGAGCAGACACTTGAAGTTCTACTGGTCCTGATTGCATTTTTCCTAAGGACACAGCCTGCTGTATGGCTTCCTTTGCCATATCAAATGAGCATTGTTGTTCCTCCCCCCATACAAACTCCTTTAACTGTCCCTCCAACTGTTTTACCTGTTGTTCTAACTTCGTCACTTTTTGTGACTTAGCACATTCTGACGAACGGACTGTGTCTAAAGTTAAGACTCGCTCCTTCCAAGCTTCCGCACAAATCCACATCATCTCTAAAATACCTCCCAACGGAGCTTTCTCTTTAACCTCCACCCGTTTTAACATTTCACATAAAACTGGCGGAGTCGCGGTGGGAATCGCTCCAGGCCACGGCCCAGGGCGTCCACCGCGTCTCCGTAGAAGCTGGCCTATCTCTTTAAAAGTGATCCCATCCCACCCCGGGACCACTTCTTCCTGTTGAGATGCCTCCTCCGCATCTCCTTTTGTTCTCTTAAAACAAGACATTTCTGTGTGTAGTCTGAGCGCACCCGAATCCTGCCGACAACGCCAAAAATGTTTTGAAACAAGGTTCGGTCAGATCGGCACACAGAAATGATCACACAGACTGCATTTTGCTAGAACAAACAGGCGTATATTTATTCCCCACAAAAGCAGTTACATCAAACACAAGTGGTTGCAGCGCATAAAATATCTCTTTCTCTCTTACCGTGACGCCTTTAAGGTGGAGAGCCAACACCTTCGGCAGAGTGCGCTTGTCAACCGGCTGGGCGTTCGTACGAAACCCGCAGCAGACTCTATCGGAGCATGGCTCTGCCCCCTCTTTTCTAGTGTGTGCACGAAGGGAGGGTGAGTGGCCATCTCAAACTCCCAGGCGCACATAATTCCTTTAATCAACAGGCATCAAAAAGGTATTTCCTCTTGCAAAAACATAATAACCCCAGCTCTTCACTCCCAGTTCAGAATAACCCCAGCATGCTTCACTCCCAGTTCAGAATGACCCCAGCATGCTTCAATCCCAGTCGTTAGTGGCTACAAAAACAAAGTTGTGCAATCAGTGTAATAATAACAAGTACATCATTAGGGTTACTTTAAGACAGGGGCAAAACAACATAATCTTTTCTCCACACACTGCCTGTTTGAACACTGGAACAGGGCAGGCAGCAAAATGGGCAGGATCTCCTCTGCATTTTCACGGATAAAACTGATGATATGCTCCTTTGTGCAGAGTTTTCACTGCCTCCGTTTTACAATAGAAATTGTTACAATTGTGGTAGCAGCAATATAAATAACTTTTTTTAAGTCAGTAAAGTTTACCAGATGTGGTCTGATCTGTCCAAACTGTCAATGAGGCTCAGTGCACTTGAACCAGTGGACCAGTCTGTCTCTGTGGACCCATCAAAGTGGAACTAATAAGTCAATGCTTCCTGCAGACAATAATTCCTGCTTCATAACAAACTGCACCCCCACCCCCTCAAGAAATATTAATAGGAATCTGTGTGCAAACAGACAGGTTTTTTGTCTGTGATAAAAGATATTTATGTTTTAAAAAAATTAATAAACTGTACATTAGAAGCTGAACTCACCACTTGTTTTTTGTGACGTGTCGCCTGAACAGCAGGTGGAGTTTCTTTACTGTAGGGAGAACAAAATGGCAAGTTTAAAAAAAGGTTATTTTATATTCGAATCACATGTGAATACAAATAAAATGTATTTTTTTAATCATATATTTTTGTCAAACCATTTATTCTTCCCCTTTTTCTTCAGGGGCATTCGGACTGGCTGGAAGTAGTCGGCAAGTTTAAACCTTCCCCTGGTAACAGCAACATATTTTCCATCGTTCCTCAAGTCTTGTGGATCTTTCACAAGCTGTCCATCAAGTGTGTAAAGCCTGAAAATAAAAAGAAAAGAAAGAAAGAAGAAACTTGATGATTGCAATTCTGACTCTAAATTGCAAGTATTTATAAATGATTAATTTTGATTTGATACAAATATGAGCCTAAAATAATCACAAAACATCATTAGCATAACCATCATTATTTAAAAAAAATAGGTTAAAGGCTTTAGTGAGAGTAAAGTTTAATTGTGACAGTCTGGTTGATAGTTCAATAGGTTTTTGTGTTAATTACAGTTAGTATGTTATAACTAGAACTGATGGTGTAACAGCTGTGGTTGGTGCACTGTGCACGTGATTTACAGTGTGTTGGTGTTGTACCTCTTCACTCCAGCATGAGAGCACATCATGGATCCCACCACGCTGCAGAGTTTGTCCATCGACTTCAGAGCCGTCTTTGGAATTTTTACAGTCACTGAAGGAATTAGAGGCTCTCCATTGGTGAAAACACTGCAGAGTGAAGAAACAGAGAGTGAGACAAATACTCACAGAAAATTCACATTCAGGATAAGTAATTATCCATCTGAAAGTCTGGACTTACTCGATAGTGAAATACTCTATTTTTGGATTTCTCTCATTTTTACCAGTCGCCTCGGTTTTGGTCTGAACAACAGGTTTAATCTGAAAAGATTTAAGAAGCTGTTTAAAAAAAATGATAAGCCACAACAGGAAATAAAGAATAAAGCATAATCCACTTTGAACGTGCACTTAAAGTTTCATATGTGCTAAATGTTAACTGACATTCTTCTTGTGCAAACATGCACTTTTTAGCTGTGAAAGAAGAAATTTATGGGAGAAAATCTTTGTAACTAAACAACCTGCACAGAAGAAAGTGAACTCACGTCTTCTTTATGACGTACTGCTTGAACAAATTGTTTCTCTTTACTGTGGGGAGGAAGATCAATATGGGAATTAAAAAATGATTTCACAGTAGATTCACATGTGAATACAAATAGAATGTATTTATTACATTTTTTTAAAAATGTATTTATTTACTGCCCTACCATTTCTTCCCATCACATTTCTTGCTGAAGTACTGAACAGGTTTAAACTTCCCCTTACTAACAGCAACGTAACAGCTGTCAAACTTCAACTCCGTCACAGATTTAACAGGTTGTCCATCAAGTGTGTAAAGACTGCAAGTTAAAAGAAGAGTTAGGAGAAACTGGAGCAAGCTTTGATCACATTCAATGACTGACAATTTACTTTCTGTTACACACACACACACACACACACACACACACACACAATAACAGGGTCAATTCCAGTTCAGACTGCAATTTTTAACAAAACAAAATTATTCATTCTGATTCAGTTCCATTAATAAGTGGGAAAGTGTGTGTGTGTGTGTGTTTGCACCTCTTCACTCCAGTACGAAGGGACATGACGTCTGCAACAATGGCTAAAACGCTTTCCATTGACTTCAGTGCATATTTGGGAATCTTGACATTAATTGGAGGAATTAGAGGCTCTCCATTGGTAAAAACTCTATCAAATGAAGAAAAAGAGATCATTAGTCACAGAACATTAAAATTCTGGACAAATAATTATCCATCTAAAAATCTATATTTACTTTATGGAGAAAGGCCTCAATTTTTGATTATCCTTGAGCTGAATCACTGGCTTTATCTGATTTTTTTTTAAATGGTAAAAGAAAAAAACAATTAATATGCAAAAGCAGCAAGTAAAAATTGCCACACTATAAGTGTTGATATATTTTAAAATAACAGGAACTTGAGGTCTGTGAACAAGGCTGTAAAATGCCATGTCAGCTGATTAAATATATACATCAGTGGAAGTAAAACCTTTGTGATGAAAATAATTAACAAACTGTAATGATGGCATCTGTTTGACAAATATAATGTGGGAATTTATGCAGGAAAATATGTAACATGCATGAAGCTGCATGAAGTATGGAAGTGAACTCACCACTTTCTGTGCACGATGTTCTTTTGCAACAGCAGGTGGCTGGTCTTTACTGTAGGCAGTAAACACATCACCAGGTTTAAAAAATGTCTCTTACATGAGAACGACATAGGAACACAAATAAATGCATTTTCTTGATATTGTTTGTTTTATGTCATACCGTTCATTCCTGATGTTCTTTCGTGTTTGGACCGGAGGAACCCGTGTCACTCTGTCAGCAAACACACTACATCATCAGATAAAAACAGATATAATCATTCAGACAATGTTCATATTCAGGTTCAATAATTGTCCACATGAAGGTCTGGACTTACACAGTCTTCTTCTTCTTATGGACAGTTGGGTCCTCAGTCGGTTTAACCTGAAAGTTTAAAAAAGGTGATAAAAATTTAATATGCAGCAGTCATTAAAAAAACAAACATGGAACATTGTAAGAGATGAATTATTATAATTACACAATTATGCTGAGTCTTTTAGCAACTTGGATTTTTAAATTACTATTAATGTAAATGTAAGTTTGTTCAGTTTTGTGGAATAAACAGAATATTTTCTGACCTTCTTTCTTTTTCTGTGGCTGTGAGTTCTTTGGTTTTGCACCGTAGCTGGAAAGATAAAACAAATCATATGATTGAGGGGAGAAATGCAGATTACAGTGTAATAAAATCCCTTTAATTAGGTCTGCGAATCACTGCTTCGATTGGTTCAAGATTCAAAGCAAAGCTGCACTGCAGAAACGGTTGATTTATATGGACGAAATGAAACATTTGTGCTAAAACAAAGTTATTTAACAACTAATTAGTTGACAACTATTTTAATAATCAATTAAATCGATTAGTTGTTTCAGCACCTCCTCTTTCTGTGAGATCCCGTTTGGGATGTGTGTGTGTGTGTGTGTGTGTGTGTGTGTGTGTGTGTGTGTGTGTGTGCGTGCGGGGGGAGTGCCCTGTGCGCCTGGACTAAACCATTGTACAGCTGTGCAGGGGTGGAAGGGCCCTCAGAGATCTTTCAATATTATTGTTAGAGCAGAATTATGTTTTGCAACATTTATACATTCATTCTAATTATATTCATTTACAACATGAATTGTATGGACATTAATAAAATGCAACACAAAAATGTATTTAATGCCAGTTTTTTGTGGGCCCCCCATGTTCTGGGCCCTGGGTACATCGTACCCTTTACCTCCCCAGTCCGACGCCCCTGCAGCAGAGGGAGCGGAGTTTTGCTTTTTTTCTCTTTTTTTACATGCGTGCGCGAGCGACTCGTCTATGGACAATATTTTAACTACACAGATGTATAATAAAACAAATGGTGACTGGTTTCTGTTGTGCTTCTTCAAGAATAGTGCCAACAGATGAGACTTTCAGTGAACATCCATTTTTATTATCCTTCAGCCTTGTAGCACCACACCCGAACTACGCATAACCTCCTTCCAGCCACCCCCCTGTCTCCTTAACTTCCTGTTAATGTCTGATACGTCTTCAAAATAAAAGCATAAGAATAATCTTCAATTCTACCACACTTTCTAAACACAATTATGACAGTGTTTTTTGAGAAGGAGCAGGAAGCAGCTGAGATTTTTTTTTTTTACGTGTGCACGCGAGCGAGTTCGTCTGTGGAAAATTTTTATTAATTAACTACACAGATGTATAATAAAACAAATGGTGACTGGTTTATAAACACAATTATGACAGAGTTTTTTTTTGGGGGGGGGGGGGGAGCAAGCAACAATACCACAGCAGACAGCAGAGTTTCTTTTTTTATTATTATTATTGTTTACATGCGCGTGCGTGAACGGGACAGTTGGTCCTCAAACTGCGCCTGCAGAGGTGGAAGGATGGTCATCATCCAGACGCTGCTCCTGAAGCAAATAATGATACTGATAATGAGCTTTCTACAACAACTCGCTCCTGTGATCAACATCCGTCATGTTAACTCAACTGACAACCGGAGCTGGCGAGCGGAATGGAAGCTCCTCCTATTTGATGACGCACCGGAGCGAATTTTCGCAGCAAAAGCTGAGCGACACACCGGGTGAAGGAGGTGCGTCCGTCGCCACGCGACCCCCGCAAATTTGTTGTGTCTGATCGCGTTGTGAACGTGTTTTGGTTGTTTTAAATAGATGAAAATCATCATCTATTTTTGGCATTCCCGCTCCTGCCCGCTCCCGTTCATTTTTATTCCCGTCCCATCCCAATCACGTGATTGATAACATTTTGACTCCCATCCCACAGGAATCACGTGACCCACGGGAATTCCCAAAAAATGTCATCCTCTAATCTAAACCACAATTGTAGCAATTTGTATTGTAAAAAGGAGGCAGTGAAAACTGAGACAAGCTGAAAACAATTTACACAAAGATTTATTTATTTTGGATTTAATTATTTGCAAAAACCAATACAAAACTACTGAACAGTGGAAGATGAGAGATGGTGTTTACTTTGTCTGCAGGATGACAA
Source organism: Thalassophryne amazonica (assembly GCF_902500255.1). NCBI lineage: Eukaryota > Metazoa > Chordata > Actinopteri > Batrachoidiformes > Batrachoididae > Thalassophryne > Thalassophryne amazonica. The sequence goes on from NC_047121.1 coordinate 50,295,244, forward strand.
GATCAGGGAGATGAAGGTGTTATGTGGGCCGCTGAAGAGGAGGTACTGCTGGCCCACCACCACCAGAGGGCGCCCTGCTTGGAGTGCGGGCTCCAAGCACGAGAGGGCGCCAGACCCAGAAGAAGTGACAGCTGTCACTCATCCTCTGCACCAGCTGTCACTCGTTCATCATCATCATCACCACCATAAAAGCCGGACTGCAACTCCACCTCCTCGCTGAGAAATCGCAACTACTGAAGAGGTCATTTCTCTGCTGACTGACACGTTGTGTAACAATCTGAACTTCTGTTGCAGCCGTTTTCCTGGAGTGTTGCCTTGTCTGTGGGATTGGCGTTTGGTGTGACAGCGACGGCTTCGCCTCACACTCCAACCCAGATAAGTGGTTAACCAGGAGCTGCATGAGTGTGTGATTGGAGGTGGAGGTGCTCCCTCCTAACTGTGTATAGACTGTGGATTACTGAGTGTGCGGACTCACACTCATTCATCTTATCTCTGCTTTCTGCCAGCAGTACCAGGGTCGACAGCCGAAGACAGAGGCCACCTGGGGACTCGGGACTTGGCGGCTCCGGTGTTCTTCAGACCGTTGGTGGTGGAAGCCGTGTGGGACGCAGCTTCTCTCTCGTCGGGGGTCTTCTATCTTCGAGCCTGCCCACACGTCACCTGGTGTCAATTGACTGTGTGCAAATTTCTGTGAATTTAGTTGTGTATTATCACAACATTAAATTGTTACTTTTTGGCTTATTCATTGTCCGTTCATTTGCGCCCCCTGTTGTGGGTCCGTGCTACGACACCTTCCCAACAGAAGGATGACATTTGGATACATCCCTCAAGTTCCCAAGTGTCCTCCCCCCATCAATCAGATGTGGAGATGGCTTCATTGTCTAACAAAGTTGGAAGTGCACTCACTATGAGTTTCATGCTCTGTATTTTCTGTCACATAAGTTGCAGGAATTTGAGCTCGGACCAGAAAGAAACACTGCAAATATGCAGCAGATACATGGACTGTTCATATGTAGAAATAGTTTGAGTGAATGGAGCTGTACAGCTTCAAATATTACATATACATAAATACATGCAGAAAGAGAACACATGACTAAGACAGAAGTGAGTTTTTTTTAGCAGAGATGCACAACAGCATGTACTTTGATGCCATTTTTTCTGGTTATGTTCTGATGCTCCTAATTTTACAACCAACACTGAAGTCAAAGAAGAATGAGTGAGGAATCAGAGGAGACGTGCACCTAATTGTTCTTTTTGTTTCTCTGGCTAGGTTGCTGAATCTGGTTGTCAAGAAGAACCTGACATCCAAGAATCAGAGCAAATCAAGAAGAACACTGTTAAACAGCAGAAGATCTGCCCACCAACACGTAAGTAGAGTTCTGCAGAAGAAACCTGCTAGATTTTGGATGCAGTGGTGACATCACGTGTAGTGCTGCATATGTGTGCACAGACATGATGGGTGTAATAGATGCCAGACTTGGTCCTAGTGTGCACTGGAAACACCCCTCCTTTCTCTTGTGACCTCTTTTTAAACATGGCTCCTGTATTCTTCACCATCTTATTCATTTGACCTTTGACTTTTTTCCTCCTCGTCTCCTCTTTACCCATTTCACTGTTTCTCTTTCTGCCTCCTCAGGTAAGGATGAGATCGTCATAGAGCAGCTGGAGCAATGCTCCAAGGTTTATGACTTTTACGGTGACCCAGAAACGTACTTCCTCGAATGTCAGATGAAGGAGATGATGCTGAATCAACTGTCTTCCTACATCACAGACAAAAGGACCATCATCTCAGAGTGTCTATACCCAGAGATTGTGAGCATGGTCAGTACAGCCGAGGATTACAAATTTACTGGTTGTTCGATGGAGCTTCTGCTCCTCTGCAGATTGTATTCTAAGACTGAGGATCACCTCAAAATCAATTAGAAATCAAACATGACTGTTGTTGTATATTTTTGTCAGTGGAATATTTAAAAATAACTTTGACCTTTTTTTCTCACAGTGTGCTGCACACATGTTCAGGGAGTTGAGTCCATCCTCTAATCCTCCTGCTGCAGAATTTCTTTCACAAAGTGAAGAACCCAAGCTGGATCCTGCATGGCCACAAATCCAGGTTGGTCACTATAATACAAATTTTAATACTTTCATTTTCTGAAATATATCCATAAAGGTACTACTGAGCAAATGATATGATACGATCTTTAAAATAGGTCAAATTCAAATGAGGGGGGCCTCGATCCTTCACTGGATTATGCTGTCAAAATTAAAGTTTTTCAGTTTAGAATGTAAATATACACTGACTGGCCACTTCATAAGGTACACCTTATAAGTATCGGGTTGGACTCATTTTTACCTTCAGAACAGTTTAAATACTTTGTGCCACACATTCAACAAATGTACTGTATAGGGGTGGAACGATACATTTGCTTCACAATTTGAAACATAACATGATACATAATGACATCAATGTTCTCACTAATTAGAAAGTAATCTGTGGTGAATGTTTGAACTTTAAAGGAACAAATTACTCTGAAGTACAAATTCTAATCCTTGATGTTGTGTTTCATATTTGTATATTATTTTATATGAACATCAGGCACACTGACACGAGTGTTTTTGATTTCAATCCCAGAATTCATTCCTTTATCTTTGTGTGTTTCTCTTACAGCTGGTCTATGAGTTTTTCCAGACGTTTCTAGAAGCTCCAAGCTTTCAGGTGGAGATTGCCGAAAAATACATTGGCAAGGAATTTGTCACGCAGGTAAGAACAGCATATTGTCACATCTTTGGAATATATTTGCATGAAAAATATGCAAGGTTGCATGCCAGTGCACAGATCAAATTTGTGCAAGTGTCAAGGTGCCTTTACAAGTTTGTTCCAAAGCAACAAAGAATGACTGGTTTTCCATAATATGTTTCATATAATGAGTAACTTTTCTTGCATTGCAGCTCTTACAGCAGTTTGTTAGTGAAGATCCCAGAGAGAGGGAGTGGCTCCAAGTGACAGTCAAGAGCATCTACAGTATCTTCCCTGGACTGCAAGGATTCATTCTCTGTGGGTTCTGTGATATTTGCTACAGGTCAGTGTTGTTCCTCTGCTGCAGTGCTCGTTTTTCAAACAGGCTGAAATGACAACATGGATGATTTGTCTTATTGATGGATGCTCACTCCAATCATAATGAAGTGCTTTGAAAGGACACTCTTAACTTAAAATGTCTGAATGTTTTTGTTTCCAAAGGTTTGTGGACGAGAAGTGGCAGCCCACTGGTATCGCCGAAACTCCTGGAAGTCATGGAAGAGTATGGAGTGTTATTTTCAGAAACAAAAATGAAATATGTTAATGATTTTTTAAATGTAATTATTATATCAGATTCAGTGATTCACTGTAATTTTGCTGTTACATCTATTTATCCTTTGATCAACACACAGAGGAACAAATGAAGCTCACAGCTGATGGCTGTAATTGCTTCCCAGCCATTTATTCAAGCTAAACATGTTTTTTTAAATCAGACACCCTGACTTTTTTTTTTTTTTTTTTTGTATCCCACAGGATCATAAAGGACGTTGCGCCTCCACTGACTGAAGAAGACCTGGTTTTCTTCTGGAGAGTTTTGGTGCCCCTCCACAAACCAAACACACTCCATCTGTACCATGAACAGGTAATATGTTCAGAAACTGTCCACCATCTCTCTGCTCCCCTGAAGCTTTACCTTCATCTTTGCATGTAAATTCAAATGGTTTGACACTCAGTGTTCCTCTTTCTGCACTTTGCAGCTGGTCAGGTGTATTGTCCAATTTTTGGTGAAGGAAGCAACTCTAACTGGGCCGGTATGTCAAATAATTTACAGCAGAATAGATTATGTTCTTAAGGATGCACCAGTCAGATTTCATTTAGAGAATGTCTTCTGTTTTCTACACATTGAAAAAGATGCTCATGAATTAATATGGTTGTGTAACTTTTCCATCCCAACAGCTGGTGCTCTATCTGTTGAAGCACTGGCCAAAGACGTGCACATGTAAAGAGCTGCTGTTCATCAAAGAGCTGGAGGAAATTCTTCAGTACATCTATACCTCTGAATGCAAGTTGGTTCAGGAGCCTCTCTTCAAGCAGCTGGCCCGATGCATCTCCGGCTCAAATCATGTGGTAACTGATGACAGATCATCAACTTTGCCTTTGGAACTTATGACTGTTCCCTATCAGGGAGCTCTTTCAGTTTTAGTGTCAGTGTATGTGTTGTCTTGACTGAGACATCTGTTCTGTTTAGGTGGCAAAGGCAGCGCTGCAGTTCTGCATAAAGAAGCATATCACACATTTTATCAGTGACAATGCAGAGGAGATCCTGCCCATTGTGCTGCCTGCCCTGTACCAGTGTTCAAACAGCCAGCTATATGAGTAAGATACTGGACTGAAGCCGTGCAAATATCCTGACACATTTAATTTTCTCATATTTACTCAAATAATTTTACTGATTTTTTAATAGATTCAAACAGTTCTACTCTATGCATTTCTTTACTCCTGTTTGATGCTGAGGTCAACTGACAGTCACCTGTCTTTGTTATGGACTGAGTTTTATTTGTGTGGGTTCACAGGTCTGTCAAGCACATCCTGACTGATTATCTGCCACAGCTGCTCATGATGAATCCTGAGCTCTTTGCACATTGCATAGAGCAGATCCTGACTACAAGACGGAAGTATGTGTTCAATATCTGTAATTACATCATGCAATTTAGTTAAGTTTTAGGCAGCAGCTCAGTTTTTGTTGCGGTGGTGCAGAACAAAACAGTGACGTCACATTTGACACCTTTTTTTCAACAGAGAGCAGCTGAGGTCCAAAGCAAGTGAAAAGATGTGGATGAAGATCGAGGCACTCGCTAAGTCCAAAACACAGGTGAGCAGTGTGTAAAATGACATAAATACATCTGAATGTAATATCATGTGTGCTGTGTGCATGTTTTTAACCGTGTATTCATAATGTTGCCTCTATGTTGAAAGGATGGAGGATGAAGACCATCCCCGAGGCTGTGATTCATCACATCCAGCACACAGAGCACAAAATAAAAGCAAAATAAATTAAATTTTGCACACCAAATTATTGTTTTTCATTATTTTGAAGATGTCTGTTCTACAATCATTCTGCCCCAGAAAAAGAACAATTCAAATAAATTCCTGACAGCCCAATATTGTCATGACATTCATGCATGTTCCTCAAATTCGGGTCCTTTACCAGAGTCCTGGGAGTTTGAGGGTTTGGCGCAGTATCTTAGCTGTTTCTACAACTGCACTCTTCTGGACAGACACCTCTGATGTTGTACCTGAAATCTGTTGGAGCCACTCTTCCATTTTGGGGGTTACAGCTGCGAGTGTTCCTACGAGGTCTGTCCATAAAGTATCGTACCTTTTTATTTTTTTCAAAAACTATATGGATTTCATTCATATGTTTTTACGTCAGACATGCTTGAACCCTTGTGCGCATGCGTGAGTTTTTCCACTCCTGTCGGTGACGTCATTCGCCTGTGAGCACGCCTTGTGGAAGGAGTGGTCCCGCCCCCTCGTCGGATTTTCATTGTCTGGAAATGGCGGAATGAAAAGGACTTTTTTTCCATCAGAATTTTTTCAGAAGCTGTTAGTGACTGGCACCTGGAAACCATTCGAAAAATTTATCTGGCTTTCGGTGAAAATAATACGGCACACAGAGACACACACACCGACAGCACCTTCTGTAAACTCCGTATTTTAAACAGCTTTGAAGAAGATGGTCACTGTTTTAATCGGCCGTTTTATCCAAATGCAGGATGGATCGCTCCTCAGTCTCCATGTTATTGTCCTGCCTTAAGACGAGAGCGAAACAGTGAGCGAGGCTGCAGCACAATGACGTCAGATTCTGAGTCGTTTTATGCTTTGTGAATAAAATAAATAATTCGCTATAATCTCAAATATGAAAAATAATCGCGAATATGAAAAATTATCTGAGAGAGGTCTTCTCCTCAAAGTTTGCCTTCACGCCCACCACCACTCTAGTTTCCTACCTCCCAAAGAAAAACAAGAATGTATTCTTCTGAGCACACAGCACACAGACGGTGACATTAGCGATCGTGAGGACAGGAAGCCAATCATCATCCTAGACTACAACTGCAACAAAGGAGGTGTGGACAACCTAGATAAGGTGATTGGAACATACAGCTGCAGAAGAATGACTGCCCGCTGGCCCCTGGTCATCTTCCACAACATCATTGATGTTTCCTCCTACAATGCCTTTGTGATTTGGAGAGAGATCAACCCGACCTGGATGTCTCATAAGCAGAACAAGAGGAGGGTGTTCCTGGAGCAGCTAGGAAAGGCACTTGTAACTCCACTCATTGAAAGAAGGAAGCATGTCCCCTGCACAGAAGCCTCAGCAGCAGTTGTGAAAGCTATTCAGAGTGCAGGAGCTCCTGATCAACCTGAGGATCCAGCTACCACAGCCACTTCCCCAGCTAGGGCAAGTAAGAGGAAGAGATGTCAGTTCTGACCTCAAAAGGAAGACTGTAAAACACATACTGTGTGCTGCAGGTGTAAGAAATATATCTGCAAAGGCTGTGCACTTGCATACTGCCCTACATGTGCTAATTAGTTGAATGGGTTATGTTATTTTTCATATTTTTGTATTGTACATTGTCTTAAATTGTTCACTGGAGAGAAAAAAAAAGAAACAGAGTCATTGGGAATAAAAATGCATTCAAAACTCCTTTTTGCACATTTTTTTCCTTTTCTTAAGCTATAGAAATTCAAGTGAAGAGGGAAAACTCAGGTATTCACACATTTTGTGGTGAATGACAATATGCAAGATGAAATTTGGTGTTTAAAATTCAATTAAGCTGCTGATATTGGGGGTTTAGTGAAGACGGGTCATTTTGAACATTTTGAAGGTTTGTGGACTGGATGAAGTGCAACATGGAGAGACTTATGTTGCAGCTGGATACCAGCCTTTTAAGAAGTTAGAGTAAGTATCATGCACAGAAACACCAATCTCTGTCTGTCTCACTGCTTTTTCAGCTCATTGACATTTACAAAAGGAAATGCACTGTTTGGAAAATGATTCACAGAAACTTCAAGACTTTTTTCTTCCCATTTTCTGGTATAAAAAAGCTAACTCTTAAAGTCCTCTCAGTTTCTGTGAGCACATAAAAAAATAAGAAACAACAACAGGTTGTTCAGTGGGTTTGTTCAACTTTTTTTTTAATCTAAAAAATAATAATCTTTGACCTAATTAAAGGGATTTTATTACACTGTAATCTGCATTTCTCCCCTCAATCATATGATTTGTTTTATCTTTCCAGCTACGGTGCAAAACCAAAGAACTCACAGCCACAGAAAAAGAAAGAAGAAAAGGTCAGAAAATATTCTGTTTATTACACAAAACTGAACAAACTTACATTTACATTAATAGTAATTTAAAAATCCAAGTTGCTAAAAGACTCAGCATAATTGTGTAATTATAATAATTCATCTCTTACAATGTTCCATGTTTGTTTGTTTTTTTAATGACTGCTGCATATTAAATTTTTATCACCTTTTTTAAACTTTCAGGTTAAACCGACTGAGGACCCAACTGTCCATAAGAAGAAGAAGACTGTGTAAGTCCAGACCTTCATGTGGACAATTATTGAACCTGAATATGAATATTGTCTGAATGATTATATCTGTTTTTATCTGATGATGTAGTGTGTTTGCTGACAGAGTGACACGGGTTCCTCCGGTCCAAACACGAAAGAACTGTTATGTGGGCCGCTGAAGAGGAGGTACTGCTGGCCCACCACCACCAGAGGGCGCCCTGCCTGGAGTGCGGGCTCCAGGCACCAGAGGGCGCTGCCGCATCATGGGAGTAGCCTGGGTGACAGCTGTCACCCATCACCAGACACAGCTGTTCTACTCAGCACCGAGGTATATCAGGAGGACGGCGTCTCCACCTCAGTGCCGAGATATCGCCTAAGACCAAGGTAGTATTCTCTGCAGGTACACATTGCATTATCAGCTAAAACCTTGTTTTCAGGACTGGTGACTACTAAAAAACCTCATTTTGGGATAAGTACTCACCTTCCTGCTATTCTTGCCAAGAGGTGGAGGCGGCTTCTCCCCTCTCTGTTACGGGGTGCGTTCATCCACTCCTGTGTGTTGTTGCTCTCTCCTGCCAGCAGTACCGGATCCGACGAGCGGAGGCAGTGGCCACCTGGGAATTTGGGACTTGGCGGTTCCAGTATTTCCAGGGTTCGGTGGCAGAGGAGATCTGGGTGGTTCCGGTTCGACTGAGACAGACGTCTCCTACCTTCGAGCCTGCCCACACGACACCAGCGGATTCGACCCCAAATTGTGTTTGTTGTATTACTCATGCTGGTTTCTGTAGTAAATCTTGTTATTTACTCTCTCCATTGTCCGTTCATTGCGCCCCCTGTTGTGGGTCCGTGTTCCTACACTTTCACAACAGGATATCTCGGCCAGCGTCATGGATCCCGAGGGGCGTCAACCGGCTGTTGAACGGCCAATGGAAGACCAAGGCGCGGCGGAGGCTTCGGGAGGGGTAATCGGTGAGTTGCAGCGGATCCTCACCGCTTTCACCTCTCGGATCGACTTAATGACCGAGCAGCACGTTCTCCTAAACCGCAGGGTGGAGGCTCTCGCCGCACAAGTGGAGGCGCGCCCTTCGGGCGCCGCTGCGGCTCTCCCTCCCGAGGACCCTGCGTGCGAAAGTAACGTTCCACTGGTCGTTCAACGGTCCCTCCCTCCGTCCCCAGAAGCATACATAAGCCCTCCAGAACCGTACGGAGGCTGTGTGGAGACGTGCGCGGACTTTCTTATGCAGTGTTCGCTCGTCTTCGCTCAGCGTCCCGTGATGTACGCGACTGATGCTAGCAAAGTAGCTTATGTGATAAATCTGCTTCGCGGGGAGGCACGCGCTTGGGCTACAGCGCTCTGGGAGCAGAACTCACGGCTCCTTCATTCATACGATGGGTTTGTACGGGAGCTCAGAACGGTGTTCGATCATCCCAACAGAGGAGAGTCCGCTTCAACCGCACTACTGTCCATACGACAGGGACGTCGGAGCGCAGCTGCCTATGCAGTCGCCTTCCGCATCGCGGCGGCGAGATCCGGCTGGAATAGCACTGCCCTCCGCGCTGCCTTTGTAAACGGACTGTCTCTGGTCCTAAAAGAGCACCTGGTGGCTAAGGACGAACCGCGGGATTTAGATGGGCTCATCGATCTAGTCATACGACTCGACAACCGGTTAGAAGAACGCCGTCGGGAACGAGGCGAAGGGCGTGGCCAAGCACGCGTCGTCCCTCTCCCTTCCGGCTCCGATCGAGCTCCGCCCTCCCCACGCTCCTCTGTTCCTGCGCTCCGTGCGCCTATGGCTCCCCCTGCTGACGAAGCTATGGACACGAGCAGGGCAACATTTAGGGCACCTGGAGCACAAAGGAGGCGGGCCCACGGAGCTTGTTATGTTTGTGGCTCGAGTGAGCACATGGCAAACGACTGCCCCGAGCGGTTAAACTCCAACGCCCGCCCCTAGAGACTGGGCCAGGGGTGGGCCAAAACATTCACGTGGGACACACCCACATTGCTACACGACTCCCAGTCACGATCCTTTATGAGGATTCAACCCTGAAGGCCCCAGCACTGGTGGACACGGGCTCTGAGGGGAATCTGCTTGACAGTAGATGGGCCAGGGAGATAGGGCTCCCTCTGGTGGCTCTTACCTCGCCTGTGCAGGTTCGGGCGCTAGATGGCTCCCTACTCCCACCAATCACACATAAGACACCTCCAGTAACTCTGGTGGTGTCAGGTAACCACCGGGAGGTGATTGAGTTCTTCGTGACTCAGGCCACCTCCCGTGTGGTTTTAGGGTTTCCATGGATGCTAAAGCACAATCCCCGGATTGATTGGCCGTCCGGGGTGGTGGTTCAGTGGAGCGAAACCTGCCATCGGGAGTGTCTAGGTTCCTCGGTTCCTCCCGGCTCCCAAGCTAAGGAGGAGGTCCGAGTCCCGCCCAATCTGAAGGCGGTGCCAGCGGAGTACCATGACCTCGCTGATGTGTTCAGCAAGGATCTGGCTCTCACGCTTCCTCCTCACCGCCCATACGATTGTGCCATTGATTTGGTTCCAGGCAGTGAGTTTCCGTCCAGTAGGCTGTACAACCTCTCACGGCCGGAGCGTGAATCAATGGAGACCTACATCCGGGACTCATTAGCTGCCGGGTTGATCCGGAATTCCACCTCTCCGATGGGTGCTGGTTTCTTTTTTGTGGGTAAAAAGGATGGCGGGCTTCGTCCATGCATTGATTATAGGGGGTTGAACGAAATCACGGTTCGCAATCGATACCCGTTGCCCCTGTTGGATTCGGTGTTCACCCCCTTGCATGGAGCCAATATCTTCACCAAACTTGATCTTAGGAATGCCTATCATTTGGTTCGGATCCGGAAGGGAGACGAATGGAAGACGGCATTTAACACCCCGTTGGGCCATTTTGAGTACCTGGTCATGCCGTTTGGTCTCACTAACGCTCCCGCGACCTTCCAAGCATTGGTAAACGATGTCCTGCGGGACTTCCTGCACCGGTTCGTCTTCGTGTATCTGGACGATATACTCATCTTTTCCCCGGATCCTGAGACTCATGTCCGGCATGTCCGTCAGGTCCTGCAGCGGTTGTTGGAGAACCGCCTGTTTGTGAAGGGCGAGAAGTGTGAGTTCCACCGCACTTCTTTGTCCTTCCTGGGGTTTATCATCTCCTCTAACTCCGTCGCCCCGGACCCGGCCAAGGTTGCGGCGGTGAGAGATTGGCCCCAACCTACAAGCCGTAGGAAGCTGCAACAGTTCCTCGGTTTTGCTAATTTTTATAGGAGGTTCATTAAGGGCTACAGTCAGGTAGTTAGCCCCCTGACAGCCCTGACCTCTCCAAAAGTTCCCTTCACCTGGTCGGACCGGTGCGAGGCCGCGTTCAAGGAGTTGAAACGGCGCTTCTCGTCTGCACCAGTTCTGGTGCAGCCCGATCCTAGCCGCCAGTTAGTGGTTGAAGTGGATGCCTCGGACTCAGGGATAGGAGCGGTGCTCTCCCAGAGCGGGAAGACCGATAAGGTCCTTCACCCGTGTGCCTATTTTTCTCGCAGGTTGACCCCCGCTGAACGGAATTATGACGTCGGCAATCGGGAACTCCTTGCTGTGAAAGAGGCCCTCGAAGAGTGGAGACATCTGTTGGAGGGAACAGCCGTGCCATTCACGGTTTTCACTGACCATCGGAACCTGGAGTACATCAGAACCGCCAAGCGTCTGAACCCCAGGCAAGCCCGCTGGTCACTGTTCTTTGGCCGTTTTGACTTCCGGATTACCTACCGTCCCGGGACCAAGAATCAGAGATCGGATGCATTGTCCCGGGTGCACGAAGATGAGGTCAAAACGGAACCGTCGGATCCCCCGGATCCCATCATCCCGGAGTCCGCTATCGTGGCCGCCCTCACCTGGGACGTGGAGAAGACCGTCCGGGAGGCCCTGACCCGTGTCCCGGACCCCGGAAACGGACCAAAAAACAGACTATACGTCCCACCAGAGGCTAGAGCTGCAGTCCTGGACTTCTGTCACGGTTCTAAGCTCTCCTGTCACCCAGGGGTGCGAAGGACCGTGGCAGTCGTCCGGCAACGCTTCTGGTGGGCATCCCTGGAGACCGACGTCCGGGACTACGTCCAGGCCTGTACCACCTGCGCCAGGGGCAAGGCCGATCATAGGAAGACCTCAGGGCAGCTACAGCCATTGCCCGTGCCTCATCGCCCCTGGTCCCACATCGGCCTGGACTTCGTCACGGGTCTCCCGCCGTCCCAGGGAAACACCGTCGTCTTCACGATAGTGGACCGTTTCTCCAAGGCGGCCCACTTCGTGGCCCTCCCGAAGCTCCCTACGGCCCAGGAGACAGCGGACCTCCTGGTCCACCACGTCGTCCGTCTGCATGGCATACCATCAGACATCGTCTCCGATCGCGGTCCCCAGTTCACCTCACATGTCTGGAGGAGCTTCTGCCGGGAACTGGGGGCCACGGTCAGCCTCTCGTCTGGGTACCACCCCCAGACCAACGGGCAGGCAGAGCGGGCGAATCAAGAACTGGAGCAGACACTTCGCTGTGTGACAGCCGCGCACCCGACGGCCTGGAGTACCCACCTGGCCTGGATCGAGTACGCCCACAACAGCCAAGTGTCATCAGCCACCGGCCTCTCCCCGTTTGAGGTGTGCTTGGGGTATCAGCCCCCCTTGTTTCCGGTGGTAGAGGGAGAGGTCGGTGTGCCCTCGGTCCAGGCCCACCTACGGAAGTGCCGTCGGGTGTGGCGGGCCGCTCGCTCTGCCTTGTTGCAGGCCCGGACGAGGGCGAAGAGACATGCAGACCGGCGGCGAGCCCCGGCCCCCAAGTATCGTCCTGGGCAGGAGGTCTGGTTGTCCACGAAGGACATTCCCCTACAGGTTGATTCGCCCAAACTGCAAGAACGGTACATCGGACCTTATAAGATCCTCAAGGTCATCAACCCCGCCGCAGTGAGGCTCCAGCTTCCGGCCTCACTGCGGATCCATCCAGTCTTCCATGTTTCCCGGATCAAGCCTCTTCACACCTCACCCCTCTGCACCCCGGGTCCGGCGCCGCCTCCTGCCCGGATCATCGACGGAGCACCGGCTTGGACTGTCCGCCGGCTCCTTGACGTCCGTCGGATGGGCCGGGGTTTTCAGTATCTGGTGGACTGGGAGGGGTACGGCCCCGAGGAGCGCTCCTGGGTGAAGAAGGGCTTCATCCTGGACCCGGCCCTCCTGGCCGACTTCTACCGACGCCACCCGGACAAGCCCGGTCGTGCGCCAGGAGGCGCCCGTTGAGGGGGGGGTCCTGTTGTGTGGGCCGCTGAAGAGGAGGTACTGCTGGCCCACCACCACCAGAGGGCGCCCTGCCTGGAGTGCGGGCTCCAGGCACCAGAGGGCGCTGCCGCATCATGGGAGTAGCCTGGGTGACAGCTGTCACCCATCACCAGACACAGCTGTTCTACTCAGCACCGAGGTATATCAGGAGGACGGCGTCTCCACCTCAGTGCCGAGATATCGCCTAAGACCAAGGTAGTATTCTCTGCAGGTACACATTGCATTATCAGCTAAAACCTTGTTTTCAGGACTGGTGACTACTAAAAAACCTCATTTTGGGATAAGTACTCACCTTCCTGCTATTCTTGCCAAGAGGTGGAGGCGGCTTCTCCCCTCTCTGTTACGGGGTGCGTTCATCCACTCCTGTGTGTTGTTGCTCTCTCCTGCCAGCAGTACCGGATCCGACGAGCGGAGGCAGTGGCCACCTGGGAATTCGGGACTTGGCGGTTCCAGTATTTCCAGGGTTCGGTGGCAGAGGAGATCTGGGTGGTTCCGGTTCGACTGAGACAGACGTCTCCTACCTTCGAGCCTGCCCACACGACACCAGCGGATTCGACCCCAAATTGTGTTTGTTGTATTACTCGTGCTGGTTTCTGTAGTAAATCTTGTTATTTACTCTCTCCATTGTCCGTTCATTGCGCCCCCTGTTGTGGGTCCGTGTTCCTACACTTTCACAACAAGAACATCAGGAATGAACGGTATGACATAAAACAAACAATATCAAGAAAATGCATTTATTTGTGTTCCTATGTCGTTCTCATGTAAGAGACATTTTTTAAACCTGGTGATGTGTTTACTGCCTACAGTAAAGACCAGCCACCTGCTGTTGCAAAAGAACATCGTGCACAGAAAGTGGTGAGTTCACTTCCATACTTCATGCAGCTTCATGCATGTTACATATTTTCCTGCATAAATTCCCACATTATATTTGTCAAACAGATGCCATCATTACAGTTTGTTAATTATTTTCATCACAAAGGTTTTACTTCCACTGATGTATATATTTAATCAGCTGACATGGCATTTTACAGCCTTGTTCACAGACCTCAAGTTCCTGTTATTTAAAAATATATCAACACTTACAGTGTGGCAATTTTTACTTGCTGCTTTTGCATATTAATTGTTTTTTTCTTTTACCATTTAAAAAAATCAGATAAAGCCAGTGATTCAGCTCAAGGATAATCAAAAATTGAGGCCTTTCTCCATAAAGTAAGTATAGATTTTTAGATGGATAATTTGTCCAGAATTTTAATGTTCTCTGACTAATGTTCTCTCTTTTTCTTCATTCAATAGAGTTTTTACCAATGGAGAGCCTCTAATTCCTTCAGTTAATGTCAAGATTCCAAAATATGCACTGAAGTCAAAGGAAAGCGTTTTAGCCATTGTTGCAGATGTCATGTCCCTTCGTACTGGAGTGAAGAGGTGCAAACACACACACTTCCCCACTTATTAATGGAACTGAATCAGAATGAATAATTTTGTTTTGTTAAAAATTGCAGTCTGAACTGGAATTGACCCTGTTATTGTGTGTGCGTGTGTGTGTGTGTGTGTAACAGAAAGTAAATTGTCAGTCATTGAATGTGATCAAAGCTTGCTCCAGTTTCTCCTAACTCTTCTTTTAACTTGCAGTCTTTACACACTTGATGGACAACCTGTTAAATCTGTGACGGAGTTGAAGTTTGACGGCTGTTACGTTGCTGTTAGTAAGGGGAAGTTTAAACCTGTTCAGTACTTCAGCAAGAAATGTGACGGGAACAAATGGTAGGGCAGTAAATAAATACATTTTTAAAAAATGTAATAAATACATTGTATTTGTATTCACATGTGAATCTACTGTGAAATCATTTTTTAATTCCCATATTGATCTTCCTCCCCACAGTAAAGAGAAACAATTTGTTCAAGCAGTACGTCATAAAGAAGACGTGAGTTCACTTTCTTCTGTGCAGGTTGTTTAGTTACAAAGATTTTCTCCCATAAATTTCTTCTTTCACAGCTAAAAAGTGCATGTTTGCACAAGAAGAATGTCAGTTAACATTTAGCACATATGAAACTAAGTGCACGTTCAAAATGGATTATGCTTTATTCTTTATTTCCTGTTGTGGCTTATCATTTTTTTAAACAGCTTTTCAAATCTTTTCAGATTAAACCTGTTGTTCAGACCAAAACCGAGGTGACTGGTAAAAATGAGAGAAATCCAAAAATAGAGTATTTCACCATCGAGTAAGTCCAGACTTTCAGATGGATAATTACTTATCCTGAATGTGAATTTTCTGTGAGTATTTGTCTCACTCTCTGTTTCTTCACTCTGCAGTGTTTTCACCAATGGAGAGCCTCTAATTCCTTCAGTGACTAAAAATTCCAAAGACGGCTCTGAAGTCGATGAACAACGTCTGCAGCGTGGTGGGATCCATGATGTGCTCTCATGCTGGAGTGAAGAGGTACAACACCAACACACTGTAAATCACGTGCACAGTGCACCAACTGTGAAAGTGTATCAAATCAAAATTAATCATTTATAAATACTTGCAATTTAGAGTCAGAATTGCAATCATCAAGTTTCTTCTTTCTTTCTTTTTATTTTCAGGCTTTACACACTTGATGGACAGCTTGTGAAAGATCCACAAGACTTGAAGAACGATGGAAAATATGTTGCTGTTACCAGTGGAAGGTTTAAACCTGCCGACTACTTCCAGCCAGTCCGAGTGCCCCTGAAGAAAAAGGTGAAGAATAAATGGTTTGACAAAAATATATGATTAAAAAAATACATTTTATTTGTATTCACATGTGATTCGAATATAAAATAACCTTTTTTTAAACTTGCCATTTTGTTCTCCCTACAGTGAAGAAACTCCACCTGCTGTTCAGGCAACACGTCACAAAAAACAAGTGGTGAGTTCAGCTTCTAATGTACAGTTTATTAATTTTTTTAAAACATAAATATCTTTTATCACAGACAAAAAACCTGTCTGTTTGCACACAGATTCCTATTAATATTTCCTGAGGGGGTGGGGGTGCAGTTTGTTATGAAGCAGGAATTATTGTCTGCAGAAAGCATTGACTTATTAGTTCCACTTTTGACTGGTCCACTGGTTCAAGTGCACTGAGCCTCATTGACAGTTTGGACAGATCACACCACATCTGGGAAACTTTACTGACTTAAAAAAAAGTTATTTATATTGCTGCTACCACAATTGTAACAATTTCTACTGTAAAACGGAGGCAGTGAAAACTGAAACGAGCTGAAAACAATTTACACAATTTTTTTTTTGGATTTAGTTATTTGCAAAAACCAATACAAAACTACTGAACAGTGGAAGATGAGAGATCGTGTTTACTTTTTCTGCAGGATGACAAGATCAAGGAGAAGAAGGATGACATTTGGATACATCCCCCAAGTTCCAAACTGTCCTCCCCCCATCAGTCAGATGTGGAGACGTCTTCACCTGCATTGTCTAACAAAGATGTAAGTGCACTCACTACGAGTTTCATGCTCTGTATTTTCTGTCACATAAGTTGCAACAGTTTGAGCTCAGACCAGAAAGAAACACTGCAAATATGCAGCACATACAGATACATGGACTGTTCATCATGTAGAAATAGTTTGAGTGAATGTAGCTGTACAGCTTCAAATATTACATATACATAAATACATGCTGTTTGCTGGGTGTTCACGCACCCACCATCACCTGTCTGTTCTTCCTGCCAGCAGTACCCGATCTGACAGCCGGAAGCAGTGGCCACCTGGGGACCCAGCGCTTGGTGGCTCCGGGGTGCTTCAGATCCGGTGGCAGTGGAAAGCGTGTGGGATCCGGCTCTTTTCTGGACGGGCGTCTTCTATCTTCGAGCCTGCCCACACGTCACCGTGACTTATTGACTGTTGATCCCAATTGTGTTGTCTGTTGTGCACATTCACAACATTAAATTGTTATATTTTGGCTTATTCCATTGTCCGTTCATTTTGCGCCCCCTGTTGTGGGTCCGTGTCCCTACACTTTCACAACAGCATGTCTCAAACTATGAGAAGAACCAAAAGGAATCAAATATTGTTTTAAATATTCTGGATAACTAAGATTAATGCACTTAAAAATAAATAACCAGTGAAATTGTTGTCTGGAGGATGGAGTAAGCCAAGACAACTGGTTATAAAGGTCACAATGGTGAGTCATAAAGGAGCAGTGAAGAATAAATCTACACAAACTGTTCTAAACTACATTAAGTGGTTTAAGATGAGAAGATGAAGTTTTTGATAAACTATATCACTATAATCAAGAATGGGAAGTAATAACTGCATGACAATCCTCTTTCTTACAGAAAAATTAAAACAATTAATTGACTGATAAAGTAGCTTCAATTGATATATAATTTTATTTGTAACAGACTGAATATGGTCTGTAAAAGAAAGAGAAAGATCAAGCCAAAGACCTAAATATTTAAACTAAACATAGCAATGGTTTCCACATTTATGTGATCAGAACTTCCAGAATTATTCTGACTATGTGAAATAATGTTCAGAAATAAATTTCAAAGCCTGGGTGGTCTGTCAGCCTGAGTCCAGATTCAAAAATCTGAAAGTCTCCACACTGTTTGGCACAAGTTAATGAGTTTACATTGTTAAAGCAAAAATGTTGTTTGTTTTAAAACAGGTGAACTTGTCCTTTAAATTACTTTTTATAATCTGCTATATGCACCAGAGGTACTTGTCATGGTTCTGAAAAACAAGGGGGAGCAAGAGAGCTGCAGGGGTATCAAGTGTCAAATCACCCTTCATGTACTCTCATCTATCATGGGTAATTGTAGACACAAGGTGTCACTGGGCAACAAAACGAACACATTAAGAACTCTGCATGACGGAGTGCTGCAGGGATCCGTAGAGGCTCTAATGTTTTTTCAGGTCTATGTGAGTGACATGGGAAACAGATTCCATGACGTTTTCCTGTACTGATGAGCTTTCCCTCGCCATCCAAGCACAGAACTTCAGTGACATCAACAGCCAGCCCCTTCACAAGATCTTAGATTAGTGTAGGGGTACTTGTGCCTACGTCCACAACCACCCAAAACAACTGTTATTTCTTTCCATCAATCACTTGGAAACCACAAGCTCAAGGTGTCTTTCTGTGGATCCTATGCTTCCTCCCTTCACACAGTCGGCCTTGCCTGTGTCTGTTCTGTGCCTGAGTATTGTTATTATGTGTTGGACAAAAGTCATGACACCAAATGCATTGACACAATCCTGAACTGAGCAACGGGAATGATCAGTGGCACAGTGAAATTCACTGGCATGCAGTGGCTCCCTTTCCTGTAATTTGAAGAGTTCTATCCCTTCTTCCAGTATATAGTCGCCTGTCTCTCCCGCACTTTTCTGCTCTGGGTGTGAAATGTTTAGTTATTCCTCTGCCTCCTTTAGCAGTAATGGTACTTGTAATAAGTGTAGCTTATTCGTAGCTTTGGAGGCCAGGCTGGGTGAATTGGAGACTCGGCTCCGCATCGTGGAAAATTCTACAGCTAGCCAGGCCCCTGTAGTCGGTGCGGACCAAGGTAGCTTAGCCGCCATTAGTTTCCCTCTGGCAGATCCCGAGCAGGCGGGAAAGCAGGCCGACTGGGTGACTGTGAGGAGGAAGCGTAGCCCTAAACAGAAGCCAGTGTATATTTACATTCTAAACTGAAAAACCTGAATTTTGACAGCATAATCCAGTAAAGGATCGAGGCCCCCCTCATTTGAATTTGACCTATTTTAAAGATCTTATCATATCATTTGCTCAGTAGTACCTTTATGGATATATTTCAGAAAATGAAAGTATTAAAATTTGTATTATAGTGACTAACCTGGATTTGTGGCCATGCAGGATCCAGCTTGGGTTCTTCACTTTGTGAAAGAAACTCTGCAGCAGGAGGATTAGAGGATGGATTCAACGCCCTGAACATGTGTGCAGCAAACTGTGAGAAAAAAAGGTCAAAGTTATTATTTCAATATTCAACTGAAAAATATACAACAACAGTCATGTTTGGTTTCTAATTGATTTTGAGGTGATCCTCAGTCTTAGAATACAATCTGCAGAGGAGCAGAAGCTCCATCGAACAACCAGTAAATTTGTAATCCTCGGCTGTACTGACCATGCTCACAATCTCTGGGTATAGACACTCTGAGATGATGGTCCTATTGTCTGTGATGTAGGAAGACAGTTGATTCAGCATCATCTCCTTCATCTGACAATCGAGGAAGTACGTTTCTGGGTCACCGTAAAAGTCATAAACCTCGGAGCATTGCTCCAGCAGTTCTATGATGATCTCCTCCTCACCTGAGGAGGCAGAAAGAGAAAGAGTGAGATGGGTAAAGAGGAGACGAGGAGGAAAAAAGTCAAAGGTCAAATGAATAAGATGGTGAAGAATACAGGAGCCATGTTTAAAAAGAGGAAGAGAAAGGAGGGGTGTTTCCAGTGCACACTAGGACCAAGTCTGGCATCTATTACACCCATCATGTCTGTGCACACATATGCAGCACTACACGTGATGTCACCACTGCATCCAAAATCTAGCAGGTTTCTTCTGCAGAACTGTACTTACATGTTGGTGGGCAGATCTTCTGCTGTTCTTCAATGTTCTTCTTGATTTGCTCTGATTCCTGGATGTCAGGTTCTTCTTGACAACCAGATTCAGCAACCTAGCCAGAGAAACAAAAAGAACAATCAGGTGCACGTCTCCTCTGATGCCTCACTCATTCTTCTTTGACTTCAGTGTTGGTTGTAAAATTAGGAGCATCAGAACATAACCAGAAAAAACGGCATCAAATCTGAGTATACGCTGTTGTGCATCTCTGCTAAAAAACTCACTTCTGTCTTAGTCATGTGTTCTCTTTCTGCATGTATTTATGTATATGTAATATTTGAAGCTGTAAGCCTGGGTTTGCGGGTTATTGTGGTTTTGAATTAATGAATGAAAACACAATCAAATAATGCATGTAACTATAATAAAAATGGAGCTGGAGTAACCAAACAAAGCAAACTTAATATTACAAATCACAAAATATATAATAAAAAAAATAAAACAATTTAAACCAGAATTTATATATAAAAACAAATATAAAAAAGTCACTCTGCGAGCAGTCAGTCACGATGACAGCCAATCCACAAATACTTCCTGCTGTCGTCTCAAGGCGGGCCCTGCTATCCTCCACTCGGCACGACACTCTCTCTTGGCGGGGCGTGGCTTCCTCCAATCACCAAGCGCGCAGCCTCCTCGTCACTGATCTCTCCTCATAACACCTCTCTTCGGCGCCGCAGCTTCCGTGCACCTACACATACACACCCAGGCCAGCGAGCGCACAACTCCAACTCCAAGGAAACTCCGACTTTCTGATTAAAACAGGCTCCTCACAACCACATCAAACGTACTCACAGACACGGCAGGGTCCTCCCCTGCCGTTGCGGATAATCCACATCGTGGCGTCTCTTCAGCAGGAGTATTTCAACTGAAACCAGTCACGTCAGCGCCAGTATGGCTCCTTTTAAATGATCACTTCCTCACCCGCTGGTCCTCCTGCTGTTCCGCCGAAAATCTCTGTCCTCTCTCCAAAGAAGCGAGGTGGAACGGAGCAAAAAAAAGTCCTCCTTCGTTCCACAAAACCCTGTCTTATATCCACTCCTTCACACTTACGCTCCAGGTGAACTAATTACAATAATCCAAAAGGAATCAGGTGCGCCCACAGTCACCTTAGTAACCAAAAGGAGCAGCACAGTTCAAGTCAGAACATCTCACAGAAGCTGGATTACATCCCCCCCCTCCTTATCGTTGCCAGTCCCTGCAACGCACAATACTAATCAGGGTAACGGGCCGGTGGCCGGCCGAAGTTTACACGGGTAGAACGGCGAAGCACGTCCTGGGGGGCCTCCACCGGTCGCTGTTCAACTGCTACCGGCCAAAACCCATACCATACGGGGATCTCACATTCCCCCTCCTTCCGGATCCCTTCTTCTACCCCTAATCCTAACTCTCTCTGGGGGGCAGTACACACCTTTAGAGCATTCCGATGCACAGTCTGCTCCCTCCCCCCCCGCTCCGGACGCACCCTGTACACGACCCCACGTATCCCCTACGCAATCCAAAATTACATAGGGTTCAGGGTCCCACCAGGTACTCAACTTACCCTTCCCCTCACGACGTCTATTTCGTATCCACACTCGTTCCCCCGGCACTAAGGGCAAAGCCCTAGCCCTCTTATCATATTGACCTTTACGTTGAGAAGCCTCAGCAGCTGCCCTCTGGCACGCGATCTTGTAAGCCAACAACAATTTACAACGATGGTCTTTCACCCACCCCGTCAATCCAAACGCTACTGGCTCAGGACTCACCCCCAGGCCAACATCCGCGGGAAGCCGCAGATGCCTACCAAACATCAAAAATGAGGGAGCATAGCCCGTCGCACTGTGCACTGTATTATTGTAGGCATGAACCAACTCAGCAATATAATCTGGCCACCTCTGTTGCTTTTCTTCTTCCAATGAACGGAAGATATTCAATAATGTCTGACTAAACCGCTCCACACCACCATTACCTGCAGGATGATACGATGTTGTCCTACTTTTACTTATCCCATATAACTTACAAAGCTGCTGCATCAGGGCCGATTCAAAATTTGGCCCACTATCAGAGTGGAACCGCACAGGACAACCAAACTGCTGTATTACATGCTTCCACAGCACCTTAACCGTCGTCTGCGCGGCCTGATCTAATGTGGGAACTGCCCATGCGAAACGAGTGAACTGACCGGTCATAACCAAAATGTTCTGGTACACATCCGTCGGCCGGCCAAGGGTTAAAAAATCCAACCCAATGACCTCCAACGGATAAGTGGCCCCAATTGACCCCAGCGGTGCCCTAGGCTCAACACGGCTCCTTTGAAGGCTACACCTGACACACCTCTCCTGGAACGTTCGTACCTCCCTTTCCATATCAGGCCAGTAAAACCTTTGACGAAGCTGAGCAAGAGTCCTATCCACCCCAGAATGAGCCCCAGCCTCATGAATCTTTCGTCACACTTCCTCACAACGACAGCCCGGACACACAATCTGACGATACTCCTCATGGTTCCTTCCATCGACAAAAATTCGGTATAATATACCCTCTATCACCATCAATCTTTCCCATTGCCGAAGCAATTTCTGAGCTCGGCCCGTTAACGCCAAACGTTGCGAGCGAGTTGGAACACTCCCCTCAACGACATACCCCTTCACAACCTGGATATCCAAATCCCGATTCTGAGCCTCAATCCATCCACCCTCAGGTGTTACCTCGACACCTGCACTGACCGGCAACCCCCGGTCATGTTCCTTCTCCAACACCATAGCCCGCTCTGATTGGACCGGACACCTTGACAAAACGTCAGCATTAACATTAACTTTACCTGAACGATACTTCACTGTATAATTAAAGGAAGCCAACTGTGCCACCCACCGCTGCTCCACTGCCCCAAGATGGGCAGTTTGCAAATGGGCCAAGGGGTTATTATCTGTATAAACAGTAAACTCCACCCCTGTCAAAAAATCTTTAAATTTTTCCGTCACTGCCCATTTCAAAGCCAACAACTCCAATTTAAATGAGCTATAATTCACATCATTCTGCTCACTGGGATGCAGGCTCCGACTGGCGTACGCCACAACACGTTCCTGTCCATCCTGAACCTGAGACAACACAGCCCCAAGCCCCTGGTTACTAGCATCGGTATACACAATAAAAGGCTTATCATAATGAGCATACGCCAGAACCGGAGCCTGTGTTAAGGCCTTCTTGAGGGCGTCAAACGAGACCTGGCATGCTGCAGTCCAATCCACCTTCCTCGACTGCGACTTCTTGTCCACCCGGACACCGGTCAAAAGCCTATTCAGGGGCCGAGCTAATTTAGCGAATCCTGCAACAAATCGCCTATAATACCCGGCTAATCCCAAAAATGCCCTGACCTGCTTGAGAGTGTTCGGAATCGGCCAATCTAAAACAGCGCGAACTTTCTCCGGATCTGGTCTCACGCCCTGCCGATCTACCACATGTCCCAGGAACGCTACTTCCCGTTGCAACAACTTACACTTATCCGGACGCAACTTTAAACCATGTCGCCACAACCGCTCAAACACCCGATCAAGATGCTGGAGATGGGAAGAGAAATCGGCAGGATATACAATGATGTCATCCAGATACACCAACAATGATTCCACCATCTGACCATTCAAACACTGCTGCATCAACTGTTGGAAAGTCGCGGGTGCATTACAAAGTCCAAATGGCATCCGCTCAAATTCATACAAACCCAGCGGGGTAGCAAAAGCCGTCTTTTCCCGATCATCAGGATGCATCTCAACCTGCCAGTACCCACTAGCAAGATCCAACGTCGAAAACCATTCCGACTGGCCAAGACCAGTCAGTGTCTCCTCAATACGTGGCAAGGGAAATGCATCCTTATGCGTAACTGCATTCAATTTCCTATAGTCTACGCAAAACCGCCAACTACCATCCTTTTTCCGCACAAGAACTATAGGAGCTGCCCAAGGACTACTACTCTCCCTTATCACTCCCTTCTCAAGCATCCCTGACAGAAGGGTCTTCACTTCCTTATACAACATCGGCGGAATCGGACGATACCTCTCCCGTATGGGGGCAGCATCTCCCGTAGGGATCCTATGCTGTACCACATTCGTCCGCCCAAAATCTTCTTCATAACGGGCAAATACCTTCTCCCATTTCCGCAACAAAGCCTGCAATTCCCGTTGCTGTTGTTCGGACAACTCCGAACAATCCTCGCCCATACCAGTTACCACAGGCAGTTCCAAACCGGTATCAGCAGCGGCAACGTTCACCAGCGAGACCTGGACAGCGCCATCTTCCCCAAGTGAGAAAGCCACATCATTAGATCCACACACATCAGAATCCTCAATCCCATAAAGCCGACCCAACTTGTGAAAGCGGCCAATCGACACACTATACGGGTGCGGATTACACACACGAACCGGGAGCCTCCCCTTCCTAACTCCCACCAAAGTCCTAGCCACACCCACAATCCCAGAACCAGGCATAGGCTCCATCAGCGCATCATAATCCACCCCCTTTTGTCCCATCCTAGTACGTCCCCACACTATCAACTCACTCTTTGGTGGAACGGAAATAGCATGTTTAGAGGCTAACCTCACATATCCCACAAACCCGTCCACTCCCAAGGGGACCTTGCCACTTCGACACACCGCAAACGCATCCCTCCAGATCTTCTGTCTCTTAAAAGCCTGCGGACAGGCAGATTTTCCAGGACATTTAAACACGGTATCCCAACAGGCTCCAATAATATTCATTCCAACAATCAAAAGGCTCGAGCACTTCTCATCCTTAACAACCACCACCCCTCGATTCGAGACCCTGATCCCCTCAACCTCCACATCCAATACCGCGTAACCAACACACGGAATTTCCAACCCATTAACAGCACTCAGTCGAAACCACATCGGGGCCTGCCCAAGCTTAATCTGTCCAAAATATTTATTAAACAGGCTCTCAGCCATTATAGTAACTTGCGACCCTGTATCCAGCAAGCCACCCAACCGAATTCCCTCAATAGTTAGCTCTATAGTGGGACACTGACCAATAAGAGCATCAGAGGTCCTGGATAATGGTGGTATGGCAGCAGCCCCTGCAACTCGGACCTCAGCAGCAGGGTCTACCAGTTTAAAGCCAGTTCAACTACAGACACACAGTGCCGAGCAATATGCCCCACCTTCCCACAACGATAACAAATAGGCCGACCTTGCTCATCCCAATCACGGGATCGCCTAGGTGAACACCGTTGCCTCCGCATAGGTTTAACAGACCTAGATTCAGATAAAACTGGGTATCTTTGTGGCTTAAACTCTGCCACTATATCCTGAGCCAACCCCCTAACCTGCTCCTTCACTTTTGCAAGAATCTCACCCTTTAACTGCTTTTTCCAATCGGAACCCTGATAGGGCCTACCCAAATCGTACGGTTCCCCAACCGATGAACAGGTTACATCCAGCTTGACACCCCCATACTCCAAATCAAGCTGACGTGCCTCCTTTTGCAGCTCAGCAAAACCTAACTCAGGGTTCCGGCGAGCATAAACTTTCAAGGCCCTAGCAAAAGGCCCTTCACGAAGTCCCAGCAACAACTGGTCTTGCAGAGTCCTTTCAGAGGGGGCATTATCAGAATCCAAATACTGCAACTTCCGATACAATTCACACAACCTTAACATGAACGACTGTATAGGCTCATCTTCTCCCTGGACACAACTAAAAAAGCTAGACCTCAAAACGGGAACAGAAACTTGTTCATCATATAATAAATCTAAGTAAGCAAAAATTTTTGAAATTTTACTTTTCTCCTCTTCATCTAAAACTAAAATTTGGCGCTTAGCTTCCCCAGTCAATGCTCCTAAAACAATACTCACTTTCCCAACCTCTGTCAAATCCTGAAACCCCAAAAACCCCTTAATCTGTTCCTTCCAGTCACAGTACCTTAATTCGTCACCTGGCCCTCTAAATCTAGGGAGCCAAGGTGCACCTGGGTACACTGGCATCATCATATTTGCTTCTGTTCAGAAACACCAGTTCTCAGAAAATGATATCCTGTTCGTGACGCCAAATTATGTAAGCCCGGGTTTGCGGGTTATTGTGGTTTTGAATTAATGAATGAAAACACAATCAAATAATGCATGTAACTATAATAAAAATGGAGCTGGAGAAACCAAACAAAGCAAACTTATTACAATTTATTACAAATCACAAAATATATAATAAAAAAAATAACACAATTTAAACCAGAATTTATATATAAAAACAAATATAAAAAAAAGTCACTCTGCCAGCAGTCAGTCACGATGACAGCCAATCCACAAATACTTCCTGCTGTCGTCTCAAGGCGGGCCCTGCTATCCTCCATTCGGCACGACACTCTCTCTTGGCGGGGCGTGGCTTCCTCCAATCACCAAGCGCGCAACCTCCTCGTCACTGATCTCTCCTCGTAACACCTCTCTTCGTCGCCGCAGCTTCCGTGCACCTACACACACACACCCAGGCCAGCGAGCGCACAACTCCAACTCCAAGGAAACTCCGACTTTCTGATTAAAACAGGCTCCTCACAACCACATCAAACGTACTCACAGAGTTGTGGCGTCTCTTCAGCAGGAGTATTTCAACTGAAACCAGTCACGTCAGCGCCAGTATGGCTCCTTTTAAATGATCACTTCCTCACCCGCTGGTCCTCCTGCTGTTCCGCCGAAAATCTCTGTCCTCTCTCCAAAGAAGCGAGGTGGAACGGAGCAAAAAAAAAAGTCCTCCTTCGTTCCACAAAACCCTGTCTTATATCCACTCCTTCACACTTACGCTCCAGGTGAACTAATTACAATAATCCAAAAGGAATCAGGTGCGCCCACGGTCACCTTAGCAACCAAAAGGAGCAGCACAGTTCAAGTCAGAACATCTCACAGAAGCTGGATTACAAAGCTGTACAGCTACATTCACTCTAACTATTTCTATACATGATGAACAGTCCATGTATCTGTATGTGCTGCATATTTGCAGTGTTTCTTTATTGTCCGAGCTCAAACTGTTGCAACTTATGTGACAGAAAATACAGAGCATGAAACTCGTAGTGAGTGCACTTACATCTTTGTTAGACAATGCAGGTGAAGACGTCTCCACATCTGACTGATGGGGGGAGGACAGTTTGGAACTTGGGGGATGTATCCAAATGTCATCCTTCTTCTCCTTGATCTTGTCATCCTGCAGAAAAAGTAAACACGATCTATAATCTTCCACTGTTCAGTAGTTTTGTATTGGTTTTTGCAAATAACTAAATCCAAAATAAATAAATCTTTGTGTAAATTGTTTTGAGTTTGTCTCAGTTTTCACTGCTTCCTTTTTTACAATACAAATTGTTACAATTGTGGTTTATATATAAATTATTTTTTTTAAGTCAGTAAAGTTTCCCAGATGTGGTCTGATCTGTCCAAACTGTCAATGAGGCTCAGTGCTCTTGAACCAGTGGACCAGTCTGTCTCTGTGGACCCATCAAAGTGGAACTAATAAGTCAATGCTTCCTGCAGACAATAATTCCTGCTTCATAACAAACTGCACCCCCACCCCCTCAGGAAATATTAACAGGAATCTGTGTGCAAACAGACAGGTTTTTTTTGTCTGTGATAAAAGATATTTAAGTTTCAAAAAACAAATTAATAAACTGTACATTAGAAGCTGAACTCACCACTTGTTTTTTGTGACGTGTCGCCTGAACAGCAGGTGGAGTTTCTTCACTGTAGGGAGAACAAAATGGCAAGTTTAAAAAAAGGTTATTTTATATTCGAATCACATGTGAATACAAATAAAATGTATTTTTTTAATCATATATTTTTGTCAAACCATTTATTCTTCACCTTGTTCTTCAGGGGCACTCAGACTGGCTGGAAGTAGTCGGCAGGTTTAAACCTTCCCCTGGTAACAGCAACATATTTTCCATCATTCTTCAAGTCTTGTGGATCTTTCACAAGCTGTCCATCAAGTGTGTAAAGCCTGAAAATAAGAAAAGAAAAAAGGAGAATATTGGTGATTGCAATTCTGACTCTAAATTGCAAGTATTTATAAATGATTAATTTTGATTTGATACAAATATGAGCCTAAAATAATCACAAAACATCATTAGCATAACCATCATTATTTAAAAAAATAGGTTAAAGGCTTTAATGAGAGTAAAGTTTAATTGTGACAGTCTGGTTGATAGTTCAATAGGTTTTTGTGTTAATTACAGTTAGTATGTTATAACTAGAACTGATGGTGTAACAGCTGTGGTTGGTGCACTGTGCACGTGATTTACAGTGTGTTGGTGTTGTACCTCTTCACTCCAGCATGAGAGCACATCATGGATCCCACCACGCTGCAGACGTTGTCCATCGACTTCAGAGCCGTCTTTGGAATTTTTACAGTCACTGAAGGAATTAGAGGCTCTCCATTGGTGAAAACACTGCAGAGTGAAGAAACAGAGAGTG
The DNA here is from genome assembly GCF_902500255.1 of Thalassophryne amazonica. Classification (NCBI taxonomy): domain Eukaryota; kingdom Metazoa; phylum Chordata; class Actinopteri; order Batrachoidiformes; family Batrachoididae; genus Thalassophryne; species Thalassophryne amazonica. The sequence continues at coordinate 50,323,185 of NC_047121.1, forward strand.
AGACAAATACTCACAGAAAATTCACATTCAGGATAAGTAATTATCCATCTGAAAGTCTGGACTTACTCGATGGTGAAATACTCTATTTTTGGATTTCTCTCATTTTTACCAGTCGCCTCGGTTTTGGTCTGAACAACAGGTTTAATCTGAAAAGATTTGAAAAGCTGTTTAAAAAAATGATAAGCCACAACAGGAAATAAAGAATAAAGCATAATCCATTTTGAACGTGCACTTAAAGTTTCATATGTGCTAAATGTTAACTGACATTCTTCTTGTGCAAACATGCACTTTTTAGCTGTGAAAGAAGAAATTTATGGGAGAAAATCTTTGTAACTAAACAACCTGCACAGAAGAAAGTGAACTCACGTCTTCTTTATGACGTACTGCTTGAACAAATAGTTTCTCTTTACTGTGGGGAGGAAGATCAATATGGGAATTAAAAAATGATTTCACAGTAGATTCACATGTGAATACAAATAGAATGTATTTATTACATTTTTTAAAAATTTATTTATTTACTGCCCCACCATTTGTTCCCGTCACATTTCTTGCTGAAGTACTGAACAGGTTTAAACTTCCCCTTACTAACAGCAACGTAACAGCTGTCAAACTTCAACTCCGTCACAGATTTAACAGGTTGTCCATCAAGTGTGTAAAGACTGCAAGTTAAAAGAAGAGTTAGGAGAAACTGGAGCAAGCTTTGATCACATTCAATGACTGACAATTTACTTTCTGTTACACACACACACACACAACACAACACCCACACACACACACACACACACACACACACACACACACACACACACACACACACACACACACAGGGTCAATTCCAGTTCGGACTGTGTGTGTGTGTGTGTGTGTGTGTGTGTTTGCACCTCTTCACTCCAGTATGAAGGGACATGACGTCTGCAACAATGGCTAAAACGCTTTCCATTGACTTCAGTGCATATTTGGGAATCTTGACATTAATTGAAGGAATTAGAGGCTCTATTCATATTCAGGTTCAATAATTGTCCACATGAAGGTCTGGACTTACACATTCAGCTTGGACGGCATCTTGTTGATAATTCCAACCTCGTAGCGTAGCGTTTACTCAGGAAAATTTGTGTTGGATTCTACTTTTTTTCACCTGAGTAGAGGCTCAATCCACTGTTTCTGCACAAAGGCAACATCATAGATGCTGGTCCACTTATCTTGTATCCATGTGGTGAGGTATGTGAAGAAGAAACTCAAGAACTACAACCATATACATTGCAATATTGAATTCTGAATTCTTGCAATGTAATAGATGTGTTTATAAAATGAGTTTCTTACTGCGTGCATCTTCTTGATGTCCAGCGATTTCACAATGTTACTAAAACACTGAAGTCCAAGTTCATCAAGCCGGAATGTGGTGAGGTAGCAGATAACTGAAGGACAATATTGTTTAAAAATAATTGGTCACCTGACATCAATAAAGTAAACAAAAAAAAAGGACAAAATAGTGATGTTAATGAACTTACTGACAAACTGGCTGCGATCACTTCTGGATAAGTACTTCCCATTCTCGGCATAGAAGAGTTCAATGACTGTGTCCAGTAACTTTTTGTGCTCGATACATCCAGAAACAACATCAAGAATGAACTGCTTATCTGTATTAGTCATGTTCTGCAACAAATAATAACTGTGAGGGACAACACACTGAAATGCTTCAAAGTACATTTTCACAATACAATCTTCAAATCCATCCATCCATTTTCTTCTGCTTTATCCGGAGTCGGGTCTCGGGGCAGCAGCTCAAGCAAAGCCGCCCAGACCTCCCGATCCACACACACCTCCCCCAGCTCCTCCGGGGGAACCCCAAGGCATTCCCAAGCCAGCCGAGAGACATAGTCCCTCCAGCGTGTCCTGGGTCTTCCCAGGACCCAGGACACAATCTTCAAATCGACTGTGAAATGTCAGTATTAATTTTCACTGTTTTTTGTCATTTGTTTATTTCATATCTAAACAGTAGCCATCAAAGTTATCTATTAAACTAAAATGATATCACTACTGACACAAATTATCAACTAATACAAAGTGATTGCAAACAAACCTCAGAACCAAAATTTGTGGTCAAAATGTTGTATTGGTACTGTAAATGAGTGCTTTACATTGCATTTACTATCTGCATAATAACTTTAATAGTTTTCCTACAGCAGTATTTTCCGGACCACTTTGGCCTCACACAGCCTAAAAATTTGCGTAATGACAGTTATGCAAATTCCACTCAGAGTGAACTCTCCACACACACTGATGGACTGCACGGGCTCATAACTTTCAGTGGCAGTCAAGTCAAACCAGTGGTGCATGCTAGCAGCACAAGTCAAATGATCAAAGTTGCCCCTCGCTTGTAGTATCAGAGCAGCTGCACCGTCAGCAAACAGCAGGACCCGCAAACTGAACCAAGCTGAAGGGGAGCTACGACCACTACCTTTGCACCCCCCCACCCAGGACTAAACCAAACCACCTTTTCAAGGTTCCTTAGATGACCCCAAAATACAATCAGGATGTTCCCAAAAATAAAAACTGGGATGTAATTGTTTGACCCTGTGGTGCGTACTCGTGGTGTACCACACCATGTTGGGTCTGTTTTTCTGTGTAGTACCTGAGCGGCAGAATAAAGGTTACATACAAAGTGTTCACCCAGAAATATGCCTCACCGTTTAATTTTATAGTGTAACAAGTACACAACAAGCAAGAAATGAAGTGTGGAGGTGACATTTCTCCCGAATTAAAAAGTAAAAGCCCCCACATTCATGTCCATTCGTGATGTTACGATGACCCCCAAAGTCCACATGACTCACAAGTACAGACACGAGGCTGCTGCTTCAGTGATCCACAACTAGCAAATTTTCGCGTCGGAGATAAATGCGTGCAGCAATTAAACAGCAAGACATAACACACTGACATTTTCTACACAAGTAAGTAAGTATTTTCCCACTCTAGAAGCAAAAACACCGAACGGCTAACTCACCTTTGCTACGTTTTAGAGATCGTTACTTTCAAACTTGCAGGAATGAGTGAGTCAGAAAAAGCGCGCACACCACAGACACCGGGAAGTTTTGATTCCTCTGCTGGTCACAAGGACGGCTGGATCCGGACGAGCTTGTGGTCATTTGTAGACAAAACATCAGTCTTTCCATTGGTACCAGGTATTAGCTTATTCGTGCTGATTACAAGAAACGGCGGCACAAAAACTACAGCAGTGATCCGGATACCTGTAATCTGAATATTTCTTTTTTTCTGTAACTGTAGCGGAATACAGTTGGCTTTTTTTTTGTATACTAATTACGTAACGCCGTTACATGTATTCCGTTACTCCCCAAGCCTGATGCACTGTATCGGATACAAGAGCTGCTAATTTTAAAATTGCTATTTCATTGTCCATTCTTTAGGCCAATGTTGCTACAATATATTGTACCTTAACAGAATTAAACAGAAAATCCAACCTGCAGGTCCTTTGGGGCATCTTCCAAGAAATCATCCAAAACCTGCATGCTTTTGTCAAACAGCACAACGGCTTCCTTAAAAAGTAACCCGTGAAGGTTAGCCACAGGGCAGACATTCGTCAAAGCAGTCGCCATTTTGAAAGGTACTTCGAAAATGATCGGAAATGACCGAAGTGTGCCAAATCGTTTCAGTGTTCAGGTTATACGGTTAATCTGTTCTGTTAATCTGTTCTAATTTCTTTGAGTGTTTCAGGAGTTTTGAACCATCTTCAACAAACTGAAAATATAGATATTTTAATATCTATATATAATATAATATAATATAATATCTATATAATTAATATATATAATATAGAATATATAGACTATAATCTACTATTTTAATAATAATTAATTAGTGACAGAAGGCAACTGACATTATTTGCACAGTGTTACAAACGTAAACTTCAATTTTTATTTTAATTAAAAAAACTTCTGGGAAGCTACACTCATCACGTGTTAGGTGTGTCTCTATCGATACGAAGTACTTTTCAACATGGCGACTGCTTTGAGGAATGTCTGCCCCTTCGGTCACTTCTGATCATTTCCGAAGTACTTTGAGGAACGTCTGCCTTGTGCAAAAATCGATGGAGGTTAATGGTGAAGGGGGAGAAAATTTAATAACAATATTTGTAGATTCAGAGAATCTTTCACCTGAAAACTATCGGAGAGGTTTTGTTTTCAGCTCCAGGCATTGGCACATAGCAACGCACTGTCGTAAACAACATTCCTTAAGTAACAGGTGCAAGAATATTGTGTTTTCTTGAATTAGTCAATTGTATTTTTATATTGGGACAAGATGGTTTGTTGGAGTATATATATATATATATATATATATATATATATATATATATATATATATATATATATATATACACTCAACAAAAATATAAATGCAACACTTTTGGTTTTGCTCCCATTTTGTATGAGATGAACTCAAAGATCCAAAACTTTTTCCACATACACAATATCACCATTTCCCTCAAATATTGTTCAAAAACCAGTCTAAATCTGTGATAGTGAGCACTTCTCTTTTGCTGAGATAATCCATCCCACCTCACAGGTGTGCCATATCAAGATGCTGATTAGACACCATGATTAGTGCACAGGTGTGCCTTAGACTGCCCACAATAAAAGGCCACTCTGAAAGGTGCAGTTTTGTTTTATTGGGGGGGGGATACCAGTCAGTATCTGGTGTGACCACCATTTGCCTCATGCAGTGCAACACATCTCCTTCGCATAGAGTTGATCAAGTTGTCAATTGTGGCCTGTGGAATGTTGGTCCACTCCTCTTCAATGGCTGTGCGAAGTTGCGACGACGAACTGGAGACCCCGATGAGGACAACGAGCATGCAGATGAGCTTCCCTGAGACGGTTTCTGACAGTTTGTGCAGAAATTCTTTGGTTATGCAAACCGATTGTTTCAGCAGCTGTCCGAGTGGCTGGTCTCAGACGATCTTGGATGTGAACATGCTGGATGTGGAGGTCCTGGGCTGGTGTGGTTACACTTGGTCTGCGGTTGTGATGCTGGTTGGATGTACTGCCAAATTCTCCGAAACGCCTTTGGAGACGGCTTATGGTAGAGAAATGAACATTCAATGCACGAGCAACAGCTCTGGTTGACATTCCTGCTGTCAGCATGCCAATTGCATGCTCCCTCAAATCTTGCGACATCTGTGGCATTGTGCTGTGTGATAAAACTGCACCTTTCAGAGTGGCCTTTTATTGTGGGCAGTCTAAGGCACACCTGTGCACTAATCATGGAGTCTAATCAGCATCTTGATATGGCACACCTGTGAGGTGGGATGGATTATCTCAGCAAAGGAGATGTGCTCACTAGCACAGATTTAGACTGGTTTGTGAACAATATTTGAGGGAAATGGTGATATTGTGTATGTGGAGAAAGTTTTAGGTCTTTGAGTTCATCTCATACAAAATGGGAGCAAAACCAAAAGTGTTGCGTTTATATTTTTGTTGAGTATATATATATATTGTTTTTAATCCATATAATTCAAAATCCTGATCCTTTGTTTGCTGCCATAAATAAATAAGGTGACGTATCTGTAAGCCGTGCGCTGCTTTCAGGTGCAGTTGGAATTGTTTTATTCGTGATTTGTATCCTCTCCAGAAAACCTCTTGCTTCTGAAGACACCATCTCAAGATTAAGCATTTGGTGCACGTGTGTGCAATGGTTACAGGCGCAATTCTGTTTGGCTGATATTATGTTATGCCCACAACATACCCATGACTATTTAGGCAACTTAATCCAGCTGCTTCGTGCCCAGCACCTTGTTTTCACCAATACAAAACTACTGAACAGTGGAAGATGAGAGATCGTGTTTACTTTTTCTGCAGGACGACAAGATCAAGGAGAAGAAGGATGACATTTGGATACATCCCCCAAGTTCCCAAGTGTCCTCCCCCCATCAGTCAGATGTGGAGACGTCTTCACCTGCATTGTCATACAAAGATGTAAGTGCACTCACTATGCGTTTCATGCTCTGTATTTTCTGTCGCATAAGTTGCAACAGTTTGAGCTCAGACCAGAAAGAAACACTGCAAATATGCAGCACATACAGATACATGGACTGTTCATCATGTAGAAATAGTTTGAGTGAATGTAGCTGTACATGCAGAAAGAGAACAC